>NW_025953407.1:0-110779 GCF_018812025.1 Megalobrama amblycephala | reverse complement strand
CGGACAGGGGCCATATTTGTGGACTTTTTTGTGAGGGAGGTCTGGCAAGCATGACTCTTGAGTTTTGGCTGGAAATTCAAAGACGTGAGCATGTCTTATGGTGGAGAGAGTGAATTGGCACCGCTGCAGGCCTATGCTGTCAAAGTCATGCGTGTATGCTAATGTGTCTCTAATAAATCAGATGTGCGTGAATCAACTCACTTTGCTCTGCACCAAGCAGAGGGGCGTTCACAATAGTACTCATTTCTATATACTGAAATTATATATACTGTTAATTTCAACTGTTAACAACATGCATATTTGTTGTGCTTGAAAAATTAGATGATTGTTGGTAGATTTTATATCCCCCAATGATTGTGTCATGTGATTACAATATTTAGATGTGCAAAATTCTTGGATAAGACAACCCAAAGGACTCAAGGTGCTTGTTGTGTTTATTAGCTTTTTATTCATAATTATCATTATGATTAATAATAATGACATGTATTGTCACGTTCATGTTTAGTTAATTTCATTATCATGTTCTGTGTAGTTTCATTGTCATGTTTTGTTTAATTTTCCCTGCATTTGCCTAAGTTCTAGTTCATAGTTAGTTGTCATGGTTTCTGATTAGTTATGCACCTGTTTCTTGTTCTGTTGATTATCATTCCTTGTGTATTTAAGCCCTCAGTTTTCCTCTATTCATTGTCTTGTGTTAAGGTCTTTGCACACTGACTCTGAAATTCTCATCCTAAATTTTCACATGTTAAAAAATAAATACGACCTCACATTGTGTCAATCACGTTTACACACTGCCTCCAAACCTTTCGTCCATCATAAAAAAATTTGGATCGGGTTCAATTTTCTGTGTTTTTCGCATCTGTATATCAAGCATTTTGAGAGGTGTTTTGACAGTTCAGAGTCACCGTACAAGTGAACTTCAAAATCCAGAATGGTGTCTGACAAGTTTCGCAGCACAAGCACTGTATGACAAACAAAGTGCGGAATACAAAGAGACGGAATATAAAGAATTGCTCGGGATAATCCCGCAGCTCCTTGATAACTCTTCTTCCTCTCTATGCAGTCTCAGGATTGGATGGACCCAGTATTTCCTCTTTCTTTTTCTCTTTTTAAGAAGAGACAACAAAATCATCCTCACTGCTTGAAGACTCCATTTTGTATTGTTTTGCAAATTTTTTCGCAATGGATTAATTATCGAACTCAGTGTGCAAGGTTTCTGTGCGTATATGAAAATTGAAACACATATGAACTTTTTGAAAATTTTGAGGACCTTTAACGTTAATGATAGTTGTGTATGTTGATCTTATGGTGTTTATTAAAAGTATCTTCATTTTGCATCATGCATCTCGTCTTTGTTGGATTTACTACACAGCCACCCATGACACTTATGTTGTTATGGTTGCAAATTAGTTTTTTCTTAGTTTTATTGCCTAATTGTTCTGTTTAAAACATTATGCACTTCTCATGTGCGTATGAATGGTTGTTACCTATTTTGGGTTATTGATGCAAACACAATAATAAATAAATTACTTTACCATTTACCTTATCATTAATATATTTACATCATTTATCTGTAGACCTAATATTGAAGAACCATTGACCCCATTAGATTTCACAGTAAGAGCATAATAGTAACTTAAATTTGACTTCAGAGCAATCTGTGCATACATAGGAAACATTCAGAAGCAGGAGTAGATTCTTGGAAGTCAGTCTATTTTTCCTCCACTAACAATATGTTCACTAAGGAAGCAAGCCACCGTACCACTGAAGCAATGTTTTCTGTTGAGCATGCGGCTTTGCGTTTAAAGGCCTAGTGATTATGTTGCCATGTTGATTCCTTAATTTTCCCTGCGCCGTGCTGTCTGCCATAACCCTCACATGGCGCATGATCCGCTGTGAGCGCTGAGCAACATAAGAGTCTACTGCTGTGACTCAGGGAGTTTTAGATGCAGGCGGAGCCCCTTTTGAGCTGAAGTTTATTTACGCTAGACAGCGGGGCGAAGTCAGGGAAACAGCTGGGCTTGCTCGCTTTGAGACATGAGGAGAAAGTAGAACAGCAGAGGACAGCAAAGTTTGCCATTACATAAGGCAGAAGTTGGCTCTTTTTGTGCAAAAAAACAGAGTCCAGTTGCCAGATGGACAGCAGGACCACAGGGCCGTTCGCAAGAAACTTTTTCCAGAAGGATTGTGTGGCCATAAAACAATTCCTCTTCATCTGAAGACATATATAAACCTTCTGTGGTAAACTTGCCTGCAGATTCAGCATATTGGTTTGCAGAAATATGAGAGAAAAATGTTAAATGTTTGGTTGATAGATTTTGAGGGTTAGAAAAAATGTTAAACAGCAATTAGCAATTTAACGAGAGCTTTAATAAGAGCATCCTCTGTCAGTCAAAGTATATGATTGTGTGATGCTGTACTTTATTTATTTATTCATTGAAGTGGTAAAATTCTAAAGATATGATTTAGTAGATTAACTTAAGTAATGGCCTCATTATTACAGTATTAGGGAGGATTACGGTCATTATCGCAGATCCACTTGACATAAATCTGTTGTAATTCAGCCTAAGGGTCTGGATTTGTGTTCCCTGAACATCAAAGTGAAGTTCTGCTAATGATGGACTTATACAGGGCAATTGGAGGCCGGTGTTTGTTTATGGAGCTTTGCACTACATTTGGAATAACAGTCATTTGCATGTTAGTAAATGGCTAAAGATACTGATCTGTCGTTATCGGACATTGATGCCTTTGCCTGTGGTGGATTTCATCCCCCAAATCCTCCATTATATTCTATATAATGTGGTTTCTACTAGTACTTCCCACTATATATCTGGGCACTGGAGTTTGTGTTAAGTGAACACTTGCAACGTATTGAGTTTCTCATCCCCCTTTATGTACACTGTGTGTGTGTGTGTGTGTGTGTGTGTGTGTGTTGTTTGCACTTATTTTTAACACCAGTTTACATTCTGCTGGAAGTGTCTGCTGCCTTCGACCTTTTTGTTCATCCTCAAGAATGTTTTGCAGTGACCACTCAACAATAG
Organism: Megalobrama amblycephala; assembly: GCF_018812025.1. NCBI lineage: Eukaryota > Metazoa > Chordata > Actinopteri > Cypriniformes > Xenocyprididae > Megalobrama > Megalobrama amblycephala. Next base: position 107,738 of record NW_025953407.1, on the reverse strand, counting down.
CTAAGTAAATTAAGACTACGATAGATAGATAGATAGATAGATAGATAGATAGATAGATTTCACCTATTGTAATTATTATTTTTTTTTTACAATTTAATATTTTTATTATTTGTTTTATTGTATTTTTTTAGGGCAATCAAAATTAACGCACTAATTTTGAGATTCATTATTTTCACTTTAACACATTAAAAATATTTAACGCAATTAACAGCATTCAAGTGTTTTTAAAGCATTCAAGAGCAATAAGACAAAAGAGAACTCAATTCTATGGAGCGCACATGACATGCGCACGATTTATATAAATCGAGGAAACAATTAGTAAATTGTGTGCACGATTTAGCAAATCGAGGGAACAATAGTAAATGTGTGCGCACGATTTAGTAAATCAAGGGAACGAATTAGTAAATCTTGCTCACGATTTAGCAAATCGAGGGAACACAATAGTAAATTATGCGCACGATTTAGTAAATCGAGGGAACGAAATAGTAGTAAATCGTGTGCACGATTTAGCAAATTAAGGAAACACAATAGTAAATCGTGCACACAATTTAGTAAATCGAGGGAACGAATTAGTAAAACGTGCGCACGATTTATATAAATCAAGGGAGGGAATTAGTAAATTGTGCACACGATTTAGCAAATCATGGGAACACAATACAGTGCTTCCCACAGGTTTGAAATATACTTGCGGTGGTAGCCGGGTGAAAAATCCTCCTATTACCCACAACACAAAAATGGTCTACTACATGTGACAAACAAATAATGTGTGATTTTTAACAGTATTTTTATTTATTGAAATTAATTTTACATAGCATACTATTACATTTAATTACATACTAATAGTATGCATTATTATGCATTGTAAATTATGCAAAATTATTATGGTATAAAATATACCAATATTATTTCAAATATATAAAATATACCAAAATACCAATAATGCCCAGAAGAAAAAGAAAAAACTTAGCGTGTGACTTTTAATTATAAACAAGCACGAAATACACCAGGACTCTTATTTTGAAATGTCTGTACTATTGCAGGCTGATCCTTCAGATTCTTACAACCATATAAAACATTTTATATAAAGGCCATGAAGTAGACTTTGTAATAATTCATCAACTTGAGTTCATTAGCAATCGCTTGGCATAAATCTGCGCTTTTCATTGATTGAGAATCACTTTGAAGCAGTCTAAAGCGCTGTTGCACGAGCTTGTAGAACACGCAACAGCGCCCCCTTGTGACTTTGCAAAATGCAGCGCCCGTGGGAATGTTAGCGGGAGTAAACAGTTCTGACGCACACATGACGAGCAGGTACGAAACGACTAGTAAATCGATCCCAGATGGTTTCATTATCTTGGGCGGATATAAAAGTATAAGAGGATAAAAATAATAAATGTGTCTCCAAATATACTTGGGCGGCCGTTATTATACCTGGGCAGCCCGCCCAAGTAAAGTCTATGTGTGGGAAGCACTGAAATAGTAAATTGTGTGCGCTATTTTAAATCAAGGGAACAAATTAGTAAATTGTGCGCACATGTGCGGGGCTCCGTACAATTCGGTACAGGCACTCTGTCTGTGAAGCGTCTCTCTCTGACATAGACATGCACACAGAAAGCCTCTTTTATAAAGAGTTGTGAGAAAATCAGTTTTAAAGTGACAGCAGCCTAAAATACCCGCTGCAGTCTGTGTCATTAATGTTAATCAAAGAACAAAAGAAAGAGAGAATCACTCACTGCTCAGAAGAAATCACAGAAATAATAATGATATGTATGTATGTGTATATGTATATAAAAAATAATGCATAAACAATACAATTTTCAATTTGGGGTGAACTATTGCTTTATCAGAATTGTCTCTCTTTTCTCCACCACCACTGCCCTTCCTCCTTGCCCCCCATTCAGCATAATGCTTTTTTAAAGGACAAAGAGCAGCAGGTGGTGCACATGCTGGACTGTCAGTGAGTATTTTTATGTGCTGGTCTGTAAGACCGATGGCAGTCTGACCCAGCCAATGACACAAATTCTTATGCTCAGCACAGTGCTGGAAACACCTACTGCACACTTGGCTTGTGAACACAAAAGTTTTTTCGTAATGTCTGACTGTCCCTCACCTGTTTTTCTTGGGTCTATACGTGAAATTTGAGGGGTGCCACAGCCAAAATCATTCAGTTGATATTTGAGGGTATAAACTAATATCTGATTCTCCTTTAAGATGATTCATATATATATTTGCCAGCACCCAAAAAACTTGAAACATCCTGTATTGTATTCCTATCCTGTATTGTATAACCCAATATATTATAGTATTAAGTGAGTTTCTTTGTTTTCAGTAGTCACCACAGATTTGATAAATGTATTTTAATGTCTCACATGTACAGTACTGTAGGCTATGTATTACAGTGTATTATGATTTACCTGAAAGAATCACTGTCTGTGTCTGTAGTTTTAGAGCATTGAAATGGTCAACAGATGACCCTGAAGGAATAGATCTTTCTAAGAGACTTTCTTCCCTTGGGACTTTAATCAGGCATAATTTGGAAAGCACTTCCTTTGCATGGTTTCCGAGGAAAAGTCTGGCCCCATCGGATTGTACCGACATAGGAAAATCATGACTCTAATACTGGACCTAAACCCAATTTTAATTCCAATTTCTACATGTTGGGTGGCTTATCATTTTGTATTTTTAATGTTAGCAAGTTTGCATAAAGGTTTTTTACTTGGAGTTGTTGCTACTGTACTTCTTGCTCTCTTGAAATTTAATTGATTTATTTTAATTGTGTTTATTTAAAATATTGAACCACTTCAGATGTGGTTATGCCGTGGGTCACAGGCTTTTCAAATATGTGCTCATTAGCCTCTGTGTGTGTGTGCGGGTGATTGGTAATTAGTTTTGAGGGCCAGAGAGAATGAAAATTATATAATCACTGCTGTCATATTTTGTGCTCATTACTTGGCTTGTTTATTAACCAAGCTGACCCCTTTGTAGCTTAGGTCAGAAAAATAAGTCAAAAATATATTTTAAGTGTTTCTGGCAGCAACAGCAATGTGAAAACATAGGCTTGTTTTTACTTCACCCTTTACTTCAACTCAAAAATGTAAATTGAATACCTAAAGCAAAAAGTTATGCTTTTAACCTAATAGTGTTTCAAATGATGAGCAATCTGTGTAGCTCTTTACCCATTAACAGCCCACTGACGTAATGAATTATCCAATCACAACCATTTCATTCAAATGAAATGAATTATGTTCTTTCATAATTCAGGCTTCTGAAGCAAATGAATGTAAAAGAAGCAGCACATGGGATGTTTGATCTTATTTTACATTTTTCCCAAATGAGTGAGGACAATCATGAGCTCTGGATTTATGTTAAGCCATTGCTGTTTGTTTGCTTATTCATTATTTAGTTCTAATTAAGTTGTAAAATATACTGGTCAAAATGCCTCCAGAACAAATTACTGTCGAACAAATAAAAAAACAAATAAAAAAGCTTTCTGTGAATGGTACATGGATGGCAATAAAGCTCATTCTGGTTCTGATCATCTGATGATTATCCTAATGTTTGTTTTCACCATGATAAAGGCTCGGAATCACTGTCTGTTAAAGCATCATATGCTAATGGAACATATGACATGCTGTTTTTCTCACAGAGGCCAGGTTTTTTATTTACCCACTTTGTGATGTTTCCACATTGCTTGAGGTGTCCAAGTGATCTATCTATCTATACTGTATTTAAATACATTATACTAAGATATACATTGCTGAATAAAAGTGTTAATTTCTTACAAAAAATCTTTTGAATGATAATGTATGTATATGCTACATCTTGATTAAATATTTGTTATATATACACATTTTCTCTAAGGTTCTATGTTTGAAATGTTCTGGTTGAATTCTTTCATAAGAATACAATCATAAGAGATGTGACTAAAAATTGCCCTTCAATTTGTAAGGGTTTTTTATTTAATGTAAGTAGGGCTGGGCTATAAAACGATAACGATATGTATCGCGATAGACATGCGATCGATATCAATAAAAAATGTGTTCGATAAAACGTTCGATATTCTTTATTCTTCGTCGGAAGGCACTCGCTCCCTGGTAACCTAGAAACGTAAGGAGTGACACGCTAACAGCCAATCATGTAACAGTATCAATTTTGGTTGCGCCATATCATTGTCTCGTGCTGGACTCCTCTTCAGTAACCGGCGACTGATAAACAGAAAATGATTGCAGCAGCGAGCGAGGAAATTGTAAATAAAAGAGGAAAAGTATTCATTGTGACTTTAGACTAGGGTGACCACCTGACTATTGATCTGTTGCAGGACAGTAGATGTGATTTGGCGGGACACATGAGACAGATAAATTTACATTACACTGTGTAAATATTGATTTACATTGTGTTGGCAAACTTGGCATATGCGCCGATTAATGTTTCTGCCGGTGGGTGCCCACACTATAATGTTGCGCTTATGGCAACATTAAATCCTGGAGAGAAGACAATTCTAGATTCACGGCTGCACATGCAGGAGGACAAAAGTTTGAGCGCGGAAATGTGATATCTGAACGAGAGCGCGAGCGCGCGCGCGTCCAGTTTTGTGCAAGGGAATCCGCCTGTGAGTGGAGAGATTGCTCGCGCATTTGATGCGCTCTCGACATTTTTCAATATAACAACGCCATAGAACCCGCATTAAATGAAATATTAACGTGAGAAGTCATGTCTGAATTTCGCAATTTTGTATTGGTTAAAACAAATGGAGAATATCTCGTTTTTCTGTAGGTGCTCGACCATTTCCGTGTGTGGCGCTTGATCGCCACCGTTCGTTGGAAATATTTAACATCAGGATGGATGATTACATGCTTTAATCGATTTGGGCAGCTTTGAGCAGCTCTTGAGTTCTTATCCAGTATGGAAGATGAAATCCTTTCTGGTGTAGTTGTGTTTACTGACTTTGAGGCCTGCTCTTTGCGCTGTCCACTCAGTTGTCATCAGCGGGAAAACCTCTCTCTATGATTGCGCTGGTTGGTTATTTTCACAGCTAGAATATGACGGCTGCACAAATAGATTTTTAAATGCTCACAGTTTTTATTATATGTCTTACTGTGGTATTGTAATTTCAGGGATGAAAAAAATTACAGACATAAATGAAACGCGGGACACTACTTAAGTCTTGCGGGACAAAGCTCCTAATTTCGGGACTGTCCCGCAAAATGCGGGACGGGTAGTCACTCAGTCACCCTACTTTAGACTAGGGCTGCACGATTTGGGGAAAATGTCATATTGCGATTATTGAGGTCAATATTGCGATTGCGATTTGCGATAGCGATATAATAAACAAATAGTATCATGAGTCATCTTGCTTGGTTCTCTATGAAAATACACACACAGATTACTGATAATGCTGAAATGTGTATTTCTCAACTCAAACTAGCAACAACAGCAAACAAATGCACAGCGTTTTCAAATTAAAATATTTTTATGAAATTAAATAACATCTTTGTATTACTGCAAACTTGTTATAATCCCATTTAAGATATTTGTTTCTTTACTAATCTGTAGTGGTTCAACGGATCACAACCCAGATAGCAAACTGACATAGAATCAACGTAGAAACGACGTTTCTCGTGACATCGAAACGATGTTGATCTCCGACGTTGATCCGGCATCAGTTTGCTCATCGGGGTAATGTTGAATCAACGTCAGACACTCCATTCAAATCTAACGGAAAATCGACGCAATTGGTTTGTTTACCGAACGTTGAAACGATGTTGATTTTCGGATGGTTGAAACGACGTTATAGAATCGACACATATTCAACATAAAATCGATCTAATTGGTTTGCTTACCTAACGTCGAAACGATGTTGATTTCAGTTGAGTGAAACGACGTTGTAGATCAACACGTATTCAACATGAAATCGATCTAACTGGTTTGCTTATTACCAACGTTGATGTTGATTTCATTTGGGTGAAATAACTCTATACAATTAACACATTTTCTACTTATTTTAAAAATCTCAAACACTTAATACTAAACGATAAGCCTGTTTACAAAATAATCACACATCACAATCAGTTAACATTGCTTTAATATTTACAAAATACAGTTACAAATAGCCTACATCGTTAGAGCATACAAACCTTCTATACAAGACTAACATAGAAAAGGCATTTACACTCAAATACACACAAAGAGGTATAAAAGTTAATTATAGGCTATTATAAATAATAAGTTACAAATTAAAAGCAATATTTACTCAAGTATAAAACTGGTCATGTTCTTTTGTACCAAATGTGTTATTTTTATTGGAGCACAAAAGGAGATGTAAGGCAGAACATCAAGAGACTGACAGCCTGAGTCAGAATACACTATCACTGCTTCTTTTCTAATGGTGACTGAGACTATGTGACTCTCTCCTTTTGTGTTCAACAAAAATAAAGACATATGGGTCAGTAGATGATTTATAAAGAAATCTTACCCTTGACAATGGAGGACAGAAGAATATAGCAGATGAATTGGTTTTCCTTTGCAATTAAAATGTAAGTTCCTTGCTCTTGTAACAACAGGGATGTAAACTCATCAGGGGTGAAAATGGTGACAAAGATGTAACCCGCAATTTCAATACCATGGACAATGAAATATATTTTTTTAATTACTTTTTTAATTTCAAAGTTTATGAATATTTTATTTATTTTATAATTATTATTGACATATCAAAATTAAAATATTTCATTTTTATCTAAATGTAAACAGGTGGTTCTCTAGCAGAGTAAAAACAAAACTCTGAATACAGAAAGCAATGTGCATATTTATTATAATATTGCTCATTTATTATAAGTCTATAGCCCCCAGCTGTTAGAATAGCGACTCAATTATGCACATGCTGTATTGTATCTAGCATTATTGTAGTGAAACTGAACACCCGACAGTGGAAGGTGTAGACAATATTTCAGTGAAGTCATCAAAATGTTTTAGGAGTTGAAAACTTAGTTCCTTTCTCTCTCAAAAACACAACACAACAGTTACACCTTTTAAATTTCGGAGTGTCTATTTACATAAAGTGCAAATAGCGTCCCTTGTTGGCAAACGCTATTTACACTAGCTTTTGGGCCACTCAAGTTTTAAAAAAGAAGCACAGAAGGCAACGTCTTTAGTGACAGCAGTAGCGAGTAGGGAGTTCTGACTTTTGATGCAGGTTCAAATTGCAAAGAACTGATACTTTACATGGTGTAAATAGAATCTATCACTGTTTTCACCTAGTGTAAGAAAATGTGCTATTGTCACTTAGTGCAAATACAAATCACAAATTAAGAAACTCATAGGCTCAATTTTTTTTAGACTAAAATATTGAATGTCAAATAGTAGCATTTATAATAAATATTTAGCTACTGTTCATTTCTTGCCAAAACCATACTTCTACAGTGCATGTAATTTCAGGGTGGTGCGGTGTTGATTACTGATTGATTAATAATGACAAGATCAGATTGTCAGATTGTATATCTTTACATTTTGAATATATTACTGTTTGTTAAAATTTGAATTCATGTTAATAAAAAATATGCTGCAAAGTGTGACATATCAGGACTGTTACAGTGTCCGAAGAACATGGCTTAAATGTGAGCATATGAATTTCTTAATTTGTGAAATAGGATTTGTGCACCTCCAATGAAGAATTTGAAAAGGTGTAACAGCTGTTTTTGTAACTGGAGAAAAAAGTTTGCAACTTTTAAAAATTCTTTCAAATTTTTTAATAAAAAAAATAATAATAATAATAATTTACTGATGTTTGACTATTCTTTAGAAAATCCCACTATCACAGGTGCTCAGTTTTGCTATAGCAATACCCTCACAGAGCATGGTAGTAATCAGCCATCCTTTTAAAAGCAGAGGTCATTGTGGTGTACTGTTGGTACATCTGTCCAGGCCAACATCTGATGTCCTGATGCCTTCAACTGGGGATCCCTGAGATCCTGCAATAGAAATAGTACAGATCAAAATCATACATCATACATACCCATTACAAAGTATCTCATCTGGTAACACAAATTATCATTCCAGGTTTAGTTTGTTTAGCTCAATATACAAAATTTGTGGCATAATAATGCCCAAAAGAAATGATTTCAACTCGCTCCTCTGAATATTCCTTTAACCTGGCATTTTGTGAGAAGACCAATGACCTTGTCACGTCTTCTTTTACATTGTAATTTTCATATAAGATAAATAATTAATGCAAAATATGAAACATCCATGTATTTACAAACCTCATTTGGATAAATACAATGGTGGAAAACTTGAATCAGTGTTACACAGGAAAGCCTGTCAGTGATGTGCTGTAAAGTAAAAGGAAATAAATAAATAAAGGTGAAAGACACCGATAACACTGTAAAACTGTATTTTCATAGTGGGTCCTTTTATAATAAAGTCATTATATTATGTTTTTAAAAGATCTTGTTAATTTTGTTTAATAATATGAACAATATTAATAGTAGTAATAGTAGTAGTATATATAAATGCTAGAAAAATTTCACCATGAGCTGTTTGCATGAACATAATGAGAACAGAAAGTAAAAAACAGCTCCATCTGAAACTTTTCAATCAAATCAAAGGAGTACAAGCTCCTGTTCTAAAATTATAGTACACATGACACACAAATGAGAGGTACAGTCTCTCCCTAATCTTACAAAATAACAACCATCCTGACAAACACATGTTGTATGAAGACTAGAGTTGGAATAAAACACCCCTCCTAGTCCTCACATATCATATAAAAGTGAATATGAAAAAGAGTTATTTTTGTAGTTTCCCCTCCTCAAGTCCATACTGTCCATTCATCTTCAGGAAGCCATCTTTCAGCCTCCATGCAGTGGTTGGGTAAAGCTACATTAGGTTAGGACAGCCTTAAGAAGTTATTTCATGTGACTCATAGAAGTTATGTCAGTTATGTCATATGGGTAGGGATAAGTATCTTACAGTTCTAACGGTATTGCTACTGTTACTTACTGATCGGGTACTTCAATGCTATTCTTATCGGTTCTTTTTATTATATACAAATTAAGAACATAATTAATATTGCTTTATAGATGAAATCAACTGAAGATAAAAGACATTAAATCTCTCAAGATCTCAGCAGAGGAGGATTAAACAACTCTAAACAACAACTAACACTTTTTTTGTGTCACGCCTCAACAGCTAAAAGCTGACCGACTGTTGCAAAGCACTTGGTCTACGTCAAAAATAGAACGGGGAACCCGCTTACTGTCAGGAATTTGTTGTGTTGCGTCACTCCTCATCCAGTGTAGACAATATCACAGATTATAACGGGTTCTATTATTAAACATGCTGAGATGTTACTGTTTATGTGATCACAGATATCCCGTACATCGCAGCACACATGAGCTTTTGAAGCAGTCTGTCTCAATCGAGATGTGTTATAGGCTGCCCACAATAGGCGTGGCAATATCCATCGGCAACTGTAACAGATTTTAGATTTTTGATTTTTCATCTTGGGATTTCAAACAGAAACAAGATTTTTCTTATCCCATTGGCAGATAATTTTGCTTGTTTTAAGCAAAAACTCTCTCTTTTTTTTTTTTCCCCCCAGAAAACAAGAAATATTTTATGTAATTTTAATTATCTAGAAAAGGCATCTTGATTTAACAATTTCTAGATATTTGGAATATAAACAATACAAAAATACTAAGTAAGAAATTTTTTTTGTAGTGCAGGACATTTTTAAATATATCTCCGATTGTGTTCATCAGAAAGAAGAAAGTCATATACACCTAGGCTTGATGGTGAGTAAATCATGGGATAATTTTCATTTTTGGGTGAACTAACCCTTTAATATCTTCTTTTATCTTTGGTTGATTTCATCTAAGGCTGTGGCTGGAAGTTTTTCTCTTTTTCTGTTGTTGTTGTTTCTTTCCTTCAGTAATTCTGCTCATTAACAGCAGGACTGGTTTACGTCACGTGACAAGCATTGATAACGACACAAGAGTGGGTAACTTATGTCCACCTCGTCTATAGGCAAGGACTAAAATAGAGAAATTTCATATGAATTAATATCGATTCTGGAATAAAAATGTTTTTTTTTTAAATCGTAAACAAATTGTGATAGTTAGGTGAATCGATTTTTTCCCCCCAGCCCTAACATCTATATAGCAATAAGTAGTGCGTGTAGTTTCTCCAGTACCGACGGCAGAACCGATAATGTTCAAGCTTATCGATACTCCGGTCTTTCATAATTTAGCCCCAGGGCCTGTTTAATACCAGATTTCGGTACCCATCCCTACATATGGGTGAGTTCATAAGGATGAAAGCTTGAGTCAGTCTCTTGATTTGCGACTGTGCAGCTATTGTGAAACTCACCATCTTCATGTATCAAGTGTGAATGGCATCTTGTCCTGAAGAATCACAGCTCCAAACGCTAGAGATTACATCTCATCTGGTAACAAGAGTACAGCCATAACTGTAAGAACTCTAATGATATCTTTACCCCCTGATATTGCATTGATGATATAAATTCAAACATATTAGAGGCATAGAGTATGAGCAATGAGTAAGCTGGCCAAATTTCTGAGAAAAATAACTTACATGCCTAAAGTTGTCGACCCCCTGAACCACAATCAGCATTTATAAGTAAAAAGTATTTAAGAATATATCAGTAAAAAATACATGCACGTATACAAATAAATAAATACCTTTGAGTGGAACAGTATGGCGTCTCTTCACTTGAAAACATAACTCAAAACAGACCTAGAGAAATACAATAAAAATAAATTAACGACCATGATATCCTGTTATCATAATAGTTAAATAAATGATTATAACTACAAGCATTATAACATTATACTTGTCACCTATGTTACCTCTTTTAGCTGATTATTTAGCCTACAGGCCTTTCAAGGACAATCTCACTGAAACAACCCGGGGTTAATGATTTTAAAATGTGAGACTTCTTTCAAAAACAAGTAAAAACCTTACAGACCCACAACTTTTCAACAGTAGTGTACTGAATGATTGAGGTTTTGCTTACTATAGTCATCTGGTTCATGGCCTTTGACAGGAGGTCGCTCAGCTCTGCTGGGGTGCAGGAGGCCATCAGCATGGAAGGATCTAGGAACAAAACATGCAATTTGTCTCAGAGCCAACAATATTTACTACAGGTTTATTACAAGGAACCAAGCTAGAGCAGAGGTGGGAAGAATAATATACATAATATTAAAAAATAATTTCTTAAGTTAACAGAATTTATATTTTTAGTATTAGAATTCACTATTGTACACACAGTGTCACTTACATTTGGATGTCAAAGACTTCTTAATAAATTAAAAATATAATATAATAATAATTTTGCAAAAGAAAACTGCGGATGCATGGTGATATAGGTTAGATATATTGTGAAATAAATGCATATTAAATTATTTAATGAGCTTTCTCAGTTCACCTGTGTTTCCTCCTCCTCTGTCAGCTTCCCCTTTGTTGTAGAGGGGGTTTTCTGTCTCCCCTGAAATTACATTAGAGATCAAAACATGTTTGAAATAGTTTCAGTTCATTTTCGCGCTCATGTAAGTGACGTCACCGATTAACGGTACAGAAAGAGCATACTTTTAGTTTAAATAAATAAATATGTTTACTATCATTCATTGATAACTTGCCAGCAGAACTTTACAAAACTATCAAAACATCTCATCTACACATAAAGACGCGATTAAAAGCCCAAACTTTCATTAAACAAGAGCTCAAACTATAGTTAACGTTAGCCAACCGCTTCTGAAAACGGTTGAGATGCTAACGGACTTTTTCAAAGACACTAAATAATTTCTTTTAAGTAAATATTCAACAGAAGTGTGTCAATTACACTTAAGAAAAGTGTCAGTAACAGTTTTATATACTATGTGTGTGATTTTATGGACTAAACTTACCTAAAATCAGTGAAAACAACAGCGAGACGGAGTCTTGCTGCCTGACGTTTCCCCGTTTCCATGGCAACTCAGATCCGCTCCAGCGTTTCGCGCACGCGCATTAAAACACGCCACAGTCACGCAGCATTTACAAAACATTTACATTATGTAAATAAATACATCTATAATTAAAACAATACATCATTTAAAATAATTAAATAATTATTAAATCATGAATTTAAAATGCATTTTGTAGTTCTATCGACCCATTCGTGCAAAATGAGAAAGTGAAACTTTAAAAGAACTTCTTTATATTTTTTGAAAACGTGCTTGGAGTATTTTTATACCAACACTTTACTTTTGTCATATATATATATATATATATATATATATATATATATATATATATATATATATATATATATATATATATATATATATATAAAGCCAGTTTTTTTGTGCTTTCAGATTCTCTTTAACTGTAAAAATAAAAATAAAAATAATAAATAAATAAATAATACAATATATTAGATTTTTTTCATGTCCACTACAATGAGCACAGGACGGAAGCAACAACAACAAAAAAATTGTAACCATACAGTATTATGAGATAGAGTTCAAACACAGTATGTGAACTAGCCTTGAAGATTTTGATTATAACACATACTGAAACAATGAACAATGGCAATCAGAATGAAAAAATGTAAGATAGGATGGAGTCTCAAAAAACATTTTGATTCTTTTTGTTGGTCGAGTGGGTGAATTATGTGTGTACTTGCTGGTTTTGATAAATATGTGATTGTGTGCATATAGCATCCAGGCATCAGTGTGTGTGTGTGTGTGTGTGTGTGTGTGTGTGTGTGTGTGTGTGTGTGTGTGAGTTTGTTTATATTACATTGTGGGGACCAAATGTCCCCACGATGTAATATAAACCTGAGTTCACCTACATCGTGGGGACCGGCCACCGGTCCCCACAATGTAAATTAATTATTAAAAATACTAATTTAGGGTTAGGGGTAGGGTAGGGGGATAGGAAGTACGGTTTGTACAGTATAAAATGCATTGCGGCCTATGGAAAGTCCCCACAATTCACAAAAACCTAACATGTGTGTGTGTGTGTGTGTGTGTGTGTGTGTGTGTTGCTTTGTGTACACTCATAGTCATTTCACATTCATTGTTTCACAATATTGTCTCTTGTTAAAAACTATACATAACATGATTCATGAATAGGTTATATTTTTTAAATATATTTTTACATATGTACACAGGCCTATTTATACATGTAACATGAAGATCAATTTTTAAGCTTTATGTTCTATGCATTTTTAAAATATAAACAGTAGGCCTATATATATATATACATTTATAAATACACACACACACATATATATAAGACTTCAGATGCAAAAGCCTCTAAGTGCCATCTGGAATTCTTATAAAATGAGCATTTTTATGAAGCTTATATGTTTATGTTCAGTTATTTCACTTTAATGGCAATGAAAAGGACCTATTAATTGCCATTCAAGTGAAATTACTGAACCTACGAGCTTGATAAAAATGCTCATTTTAGAAGAAAATTTCAGATGGCACTTAGAGGCTTTTGCATCTGAAGTCTTCATAATATTAACAATGTTTCTCATACAGTATGTTGCATTTATGGTTTTCATTAACGCTCCTTCTCGTGTGTTTTATGACCTGCCTGCGATACCGTTTGAGCAATCTTCGGTAGGCTATGCTTTCATTTAATATTAAAATGGATGGCATAAAAAAAATAATAAAAAAAAAATCACGGAAACTTTGAGGACTGCTCATTTTATCAGTGTCAGAGCCTGCTAGATTTCGCTGCTCAGTTATGTGGATTTATTATAGCCACTTCTATAAACTTGTTTAATTTACTTAAATAGGGTTTTTTTTATAATGAATTAAAATTATATCAGTATAAGACAAAATACATGCACGTCCTATTCCGTCCGAAAAGGGATTTATAGTGCATGCAATGTCCGATTCCAAGTTTCAACATTTATCAGACGTTATGATTTCGATCATATGCGTCGGAGTAGCTATCAGTCGATGAAACAACCTCATTTCGACATTGAATCGATGTTATATTTTCGACGTAATAACGTTCTGATGTTCCGATCAAATAGTGAACGTTGAATCAACATTGAAATTTGATCGGCGACTGATACTGATCTTTACAACCAAAAATAAACGTTGAATCGACGTCTGTTTGCTATCTGGGCGGTTATGTCGTAGATTTATACAGGGACGTGGGAACTATATTGTGAGGGGGGGCGGGATGTTATGTTAATTTTTTTTTTAATTTAACATTAAAAATGTTAAATTAAAATAAAAAAAAAACGTTATCCAATCACTGCTTAACCTAATAAAAAATATTGACTATTATAGCCTACTGTTATATTATCTGTGCGTATACATAATATAGATTTTAATAGCTTGATGCTCTTTAAATATTTTGTTGCATTGTTAAAAGTTTCAGTGCATAGGACAGACCTATCCGCGATCGCTCTCCATGGTTCTGACCAAAGAAGAGCGCTTTGGAATCTCCATTACGCATGAAACGCATCATGCGTTTCCCGATAACATTGTCTCTTAGCGCGCTACGAAGACTCTTAAGGTATAACTTAACTAAAGGTATACTACCACTAAAGGTATATCATTGCTAGGCGTCTTCAGGGCTATCATCCACTCGCGAGGCATAGGCGCTGAAAGAATGATGATCTGCTTTTATGTAATTTTTCCTTTTTTTATTCAGAATATTCACAAATGTGTTAGCTATGGCATGAAATATCTGATATTCCGATTGTCAAATACATGCAAATGGAAGTGTATTGTTGTTTAAACACCTTTATAACGATCGCGTTAGTTGAGCTGTATGCGCAATATAATTTTATGACACAAAATTTTGAAATGTAGGCTTAAATCAAACACATTTTAATTCAGATTCTGTATTTTTATATACCCCCCCCCCCCCCGCCCCCCTGTTCAAACGTCTATGGATTTATATAACATAGACAGGAAATAATATTAACCTCATCGTAAATAGTAGTTACTTAGACTTTGCAATTTGTTACTGTACTAGCCTCTTGCGTTGGATCTAGACAACACAGGGTACATGATCGTTAATGTTGTTAGCTCACTAAGAAACTTTCAATTTAATTAGAAATAGTTTCGACAGCCAAGATGTGGATAAAAGCACTACTTACTGCTTGCGGGAATAGTTGGAATCAAGGGTGTAACTTTGGTTTGAAAAGTGGGGGGAACACACACCCTCTAGGGGGGTCTGGGGGCATGCTCCCCCGGAAGAAAATGTTGTACATTTTAAAGATAAATTCATTAATCTGGTGAACTTTGAGAGTTCAAAATAAAGAGAACCCATGTTCAGTGTGCAAATTGAACAAAGAAAATGTCTGTGCATTGACTCGTACCTGGATCCACTGTTAAAAATAAATTATCCACCCGCCAACCGCATGATGATATTCTCTGATTTAGATACCTGGGGCCGTATTCACAAAACATCTTAAGGCTAAAAGTAGCTCCTAACTTGCTGATTTAGGAGAAACTCTTAAAAATAATGGGCGCGTCATATATATATATATATATATATATATATATATATATATATATATATATATATATATATAATAAGCGCATTTGGTGTGCTGTCCAAGGGGATCCCCAGCCGAGGGTGAGGAGCGTGGTGGCAGAGGGATGCAGAAAACTGTCGAAGTAACTACAGGCGAGTCGGCTCTCATCTGTGTATATATTCCTCCTCTCATGATGATTAGAAAGACAGTTTGAATGTGTTTCTCCCAAACTTTGTTTATAAAACATAATTTGTCGCTTGAATTCTGCATCCAAGAGGTGGACAATTAACTGTATAGGCCTATACTAGTTTAATTAGTGACACTTAGCCTACATTTTAAAACCTTTATGGCAACAATATGGCAACATTTTATTTTAACTATGGCAACGTTTTTATTAAAAATATATATATTTGAATAGGGCAACATTTGTATTTTAAAACCTTTATTTTAATATGTAAACATGACGCCTCATTCTACAATATTTCTATGATTAAATCGCTGACTCCTCCCCCATCAGCCAATCACTGTGTGTTTACTCCATAGCAACGAGGTCAACCCCGCCCTTACTCTTAGCTTAAGACTTCTTTCTATTCCTTAGTAAAAGTTTGTCTCAGCAGCTTGGTGAATAGGTTTTAAGAGAAAACTTAGGATAACTCTTAGTGGTAAGATAAAATGTTTTGTGAATACGGCCCCTGAACCTGATCATCCCATTACAATTATTCACATTCTCAGTGTTAAGCATGATAATATTGTAAGATATCACGCTGAAGAAGGTTTCTTATAAATTAACTTTTATTTAAAATGTTCCCTTCAACCTTAAATTGTCACTGTTTCATTACATCATTGTAGGAAAACACTCTTATCAGAATGATGAGGCCGCCTCGTAATTCTCTATGCAGGAAAAACCCTGCTGACAGAAAAAATGTTGCGGTTTAAAGGTGTCCAGATTTCTGAAAAAAGGAAACCGGGGACATTTCCTATTTTAATGGTCAAAATTGGATGTGGTTGTGGTGTGGATGGGGTTGGTTGACACACAGTCTTTCCTCTCTCCGTTGTTCTTAAATATTTTCTGACCATTTTGACTTCTAAAAGAAAATTATTTCATACATAAGTTAGTTCATTATATTATATTACATTATATTTATTATGTTTTAACATGTAAAATAAATTAATACATTTTTTAACCAAATGGCTATACTGGGGTTGGTTATCAGTGTGTCAACCAACCCCATCCACACCTCTTTACTGACATGATGTTAGCCACATAGTATAGCTCATCAGAAACTTGTAAATTTCCTGTCAAAATATAGATGATTCCTATCTCTATAAACTGAAATCCTTACATTTTATATATCTCTATCTATCACAGTTCTACAATATATTTAGTGGGGAGAACTTTTTTTTGTTTTGAGACTCTAAAATAGAAAAGTTGTCCTCACTTCAATAGTTAGTGACAGTTGAATGATTTCAGTAAATGTGTGTGCTCTGGTCAAGAGGGCAGTCATTTTAATGTTAGATTTTTGTGGCAGCGCCCTCTAGTGTACTGGGATTTAACTGCATGCCAACCAACCCTTGACCCAACCAGCCCCGCTCTCCCCTACACTTAATCACTGTCTTTTGATGTTTTATAAAGGCACAAAGCCATATCACAATTTCGATTTTAGCTTGTTGGCAAACGTAGTATTTTAAATTTTCAGTTCATTATGAAACGGTGGCGGCAGCAGAGGGTCATTAATGGGAAACACTGAATGAATGTATAGCTGATAAATGTGCTAAAGTTGTCACATCGGTTGTTATAACAAAAACCCTCCAAGCCAGCAATAGCCGTCATTTCACCGTCTCAGTTAACTATAGACCCGATATAGTCCGGCTATGTGTAACCCACTTTTAGCCATAATAATCTTTCATTTGGTTACATGTCGTTTTTGCCAAAATAACTTGCGAGTTGTATGATATTGCATCATGTAAGTGAAGTCAACAGTGATTACAAGGTGTTTGGTTTCACATCTTTGACATGTTATATTGTGTAGGCTGTGCGTAGCCACAATTTAGCTCGTAGTCAGACCGGCTATTTGTAGCCCACCTATAGTCAATCCTGATTTATTGTAGTTTTTGGACAGGAAGTGCTTGAGATGGTTGATATCTCATCATGTTTGCAATGTCAATGATTTCTACAAGATTTAAGTGGCATTTCGTGACATGGTCTATATGTAGTCACGATTTAGCTCTGAATTGGATAGGCTATGTGTAGTCTGCTTTTAGTCCACCCGGTGAAATCGAGGCAATTTATAGTCTAGTTTTTATGGCTTGGCTATAGCCCTGATTCAGACCAGCAATGAGTGTATCCAAAATAGTGTTAAGTCATTTTCGACCACAAAGCTTGTGGGATTCTTGATATACTTGCATTTATACATTTATATGCAAGTATATATTTGAAACAGCATATTTTTGCTGTCACACAATCCTACATTCTACGATATCATATATATATATATATATATATATATATATATATATATATATATATATATATATATATATATATATATATATATATCAGGGTATAGCCAAGCCATATATTAATTATAATTAAATACCACACACATATATGACTGTATTTAATTTTAAGTTAAATAAAAATTTACAATTCTCAACCGCTAGATGGCAACTGTGGTTCTACTGAGACATGACCACTGGCAACGCGAGACTTGAACGTTAGCTCTCGATCACTGTTTCCAGCTCTCTATGGGATTAATATCCTGCCATGATTCAAAACTGAAAATAAAGTTCTGAAAGGTTGAAACTAAGTGTTTTGAAACTCAAAATCTTACCAAAAAAAAAAAAAAAATTTTGCAAGATCGAAAAATAAGATTTGCAAGCTTGCAAAATGTAAAAAAAATAAAAATATCTCTGCAAACATTGTTGTTTTTGAGATTTCCTTCTTCAGAACTGCAATTTTTTTTTTTACGATGTTGTGCAAAATTTTCAGAGTTTCAAATTTGTCAGTGTTCTCCCACTGTATTCGTTTGTTTTCCAGGTTTGAAACCTTGTAAATGGTGATCTGAAAACTGGTGTGCGAATGTGTGAAAAAAGGTTTTGAAACTCTGAAAACAGAGTTTTGCAGGCTTGCAATGTGGTAAAAAAATAAAATAAAATCTCTGCAAACATAATTTTGTTTTTGAGTTTTCCTTCTTCAGAAGTGCAACACTTTTTTTTTTTTACGGTGTTGTGCAATCATTTTTTCAGAGTTTCGAATTTGTCACTGTTCTCCCAGTGTAGTTGGTTTTCCAGATTTGAAACCTTGTAAATAGTGATCTGAAAACTGGTGTGCGAATAGGTGAAAAAATTTTTGAAACTCTGAAAACTGAGGTTCGAAAGGGCGAAACTTATTACATTACATTACATTTGCACTCCTATTGCAGACTATTTTTTCAGAGCCGAGTTTACAACACCCACTTTGCGGAAATACGCCCACACAGTTGCGAGCTTGCGACTCACGTGATTTGTGGCAGCGTTGTCACCATAGACTGTAAAAAAATATGGATGTAGTGTCTGTGACGTCACCCATAGAGTTTTTTTTTTTTTGCAGAACTTTATTGAACAAAGAATTTAACAACCACAAATGGATTGGTACAAAGTAGAAAATTTCTTAGACAACAGACAAGCATCCGACAAAGAACAAATG
Organism: Megalobrama amblycephala; assembly: GCF_018812025.1. NCBI lineage: Eukaryota > Metazoa > Chordata > Actinopteri > Cypriniformes > Xenocyprididae > Megalobrama > Megalobrama amblycephala. The sequence continues at coordinate 88,548 of NW_025953407.1, read as the reverse complement.
ATTATATTAAAAAAAAAAAAAAAAAAAAAAAAAAACTAAGGGTCACTAAGGGTTCTCTGCAAGATCGAGATCCTCTATCAAATTATAGAGGATTACAGCATTCTTTTTCTTCATTAATTTCAAAGAAAAGAAGTTACACAATTCCTTATGAAATACGAAAAAGTTTGGTAGTGTTTTCAAAAATCTGTTTTTATGCAAGAAAAATTTTCCAAGAATAATAAATGTGTTAATTGCCAAGTCATATGTTTCATCTTCCATAAACATACCAAATATAACATTTTCTTTTGTTAATACATGTAAATTTTCAACCTTTGGATATAACCAGTAATGCATATCCTCCCAAAAGGCACAGGCATAGTTACAGTCATAGAAAAGATGTTCTGTTGTTTCGATCTGATCATCACAAAAAGAGCAGTTGTTAACATCAAGACCAAATCGACATCTTAACAACTCTCTGGAAGGATATATACCATTAATAATTTTAAAGTGGACTTCCTTTGCTTTTGATGTAACTGGGTATTTAAGGTATTTTGTTCTTAAGACCTTAACTTCAGCTTTAGAAGTTTTGAGAAATTGAAAGTTTATTTGAAGAAAAGGGATATAATTCCTTAACGAATGCTTTTCTAATTGTGGTATTAGGTAAATTTATATTAGTGAGAGAAACTCCATTCACCAAAAGCTTTTGAAAAATTGAGAGACAACTGAATTATGGATTGTGGAATTGCTTTGATGATAGTATTATATTGTTTCCTGTCAGTTAAATTAAATCTTGAACAAAATATATCAAAAGAAATAATTCCAGTTTTATCTAATATATGTATCACAGACCATGTTACTTTCTCCCACCAATTTTTGTAAAATAAAGACTTATTTCTAAAAATCACATATCTACAATTCCACAAAGGGATATTATGGGGACTAAAGTTATGCTTGTAGATCAATTTCCAATAAAGTAAAACCTGTTGATGAAACAATGACAATTTAACAGGGAGTCTTTTAAGGTCATAATCGCATCTAAGGAGAAAATTGATTCCTCCTAATTTCATAAAAATTTGACTGGGGATATGAAACCAAAAGCTATTTTCATTTTTCAAAAAAGATCTTAACCAGTTTGTTTTAATAGTTCCATTAATACATTCAATGTCGATTGCTTTTAAGCCTCCTTCTTCATAATCTTTGACCAAAGTTCCTTTTCTAATGTAGTGTGTTTTTCCTTTCCAAATAAATTTAAAATTGGCTTGGTTTATAGCTTTTATTACATTTTTAGAAAAGGAAATTGAGTAGGGTAGATAAGTCTAGAGATGCATTCTATTTTTGTGAGAAAAATTCGGCCAATAATAGAAATATCTCTTTGAGACCACAAATTTAAATAGGATTTGCATTTCTCTAGATTATTCCAAATGTTAAGATTATTAAGTGAGGTGTTATCCTTTGTAATGTGTATCCCTAGGTATTTAACAGTATCTTTTATAGGAATATTGTAAAAAAGTTGATAGAGAGGAATTATGAATTGGTAATAATTCACATTTTTTAAGATTTAATTTCAAGCCGGATGCCTTAGAGAAAAGCTCTACATTTTGAAGAATTTTTGGAGCTTGATTAATGTTTTTCATAAAAATGGTCGTGTCATCAGCCAGCTGACTGATGACTAATTGTTTGCCAAAAACTGTTAATTTTTCAAAATCAGAGTTTTTAATAAGAATGGCAAGCATTTCCACAGCAGCGATAAAAAGCAGAGGAGAGATAGGACAACCTTGTTTAATTCCTTTATCAATTAAAAATCTTGATGTTGTACCCTGTGGTAAGATAACAGAGCTATTAGTGTCTTTATAAATTAACTTAACCATGTTAATGAAATTTTCTCCTAATCCAAATAATTGTAATGTACGAAACATAAAATTGTGTTCGACTGTGTCAAAAGCTTTAAAGAAATCTAAAAATAAAATAAAACCTTCATCTTCAATCAAACAATTATAATCCAGTAAGTCAAGTACAAGACGTATATTATTGTGAATTGAGCGCCCCTTTAAAAAGCCTGATTGTGTCTCTGAAATGATCTGTGAAATACCAGTTTTAAGTCTGTTAGTGTAAATATGAGTTAAGATTTTATAGTCATTATTAAGCAGGGTTATAGGTCTAAGATTGTCAATTATTTTAGGATTTTTCCCAGGTTTGGGGATGAGAGTGATAATTCCTTGCTTCATAGAAGGTGGAAGAATATTAGAGACAGATATTTCTTTTAACATATGAAAAATAGGGTCTTTAATGTACTCCCAAAAATGTCTATAAAAGTTACTTGTTAATTCATCTGAACCGGGCGATTTGTCTAATGATAAACATTTCATGGCTTTTTCCACTTCATCCACTGTGATATCTGCATCACACAAATTTTTAAAACTCTCATCTACTTTGGGGATCCACTCTTTAATATAATCAAAGAAAGCATCAGCAATCTGTGTGTGAATAAGTTGAGGAGTAAAGTTTACTATAGAAACAGTAAATCTCCCTAGAAATCTTATTAGGATCAGTACATTCTTGATTATTGATTAAAAGAGCCTTAACACCATTACGCTCTTGTCTCTTTTTCTCCAGTCTACAAAAATAAGCAGAACTCCTTTCGCCCTCCTCTATCCACTTCGCCCTCGATCTTATATGCTCCTTTGGCTTTATCAACATAAATGTTATCCAGTGATGATTGTAGGAGAAGAAGTTTTTGTTTGTCATCAGCCGTTAAAAGGGTTTTAATACAGATATTATTTATTTCTTTAATTATTTCCAATTCTTTTTTTCCCCTATTCCTGCTTAATAATTTACCATAAAATATGGAGATCTGACATACCTTATATTTTATATATTCCCATTTTTCTCTATACGTTTTAAGAGTTGGATCACCAATTATGTTGTTAATTGTAGCTATGATTTTTTCACAAAGTGGTTCACTATTTAACAAATTTGAATTAAATTTCCAGTATCCTTTTCTCCTCTGATATGATTCAGTGGGTTTAAGAGTAAATTTAATCAGACAATGGTCAGTTAGAGGTGCAGCAGAAACTGTAGAGCTTGACTCCAGACAAGAGTTAAACTCGGAGACTAACCAGAAATCTATTCTGGATTTGCATGAACCATCTGGCCTAAACCAAGTGAAACCTTGAATATTAGGGTTTTTAGTGCGCCATACATCTATCAATTTAAACACATTACAAAACTCAAGCAATATGGGATAATGATGTCTCAGATATTTTGAAGGACATCTATCAAGCCATTCGTCTATCACCATATTAAAATCCCCTCCAAAAATAAAGTCTGCAGTAGGATACCTCTGAGATAAATCCTTTACTACCCTTGTAACCTGATCAATTAGAGTTTTGTTTTGGTTATGACTATAATATCCATATATATTTCCTAAAATCAAAAAGTTTTCATCCATTTCAAAAACACAAATTATCCAATGCCCACAGGTATCCCTAACAGTTGTTAAAATCTTCCCAGGAAAGTTATATAGAAGTATAGCAACACCTGCTGACCTATTTGAGCCATGAGAAAAAAGTATTTTATCTCCCCATTGGTTTGACCAGAATTTTTCATCTAAATCAACAGAATGGGTTTCTTGAAGAAGAAAACACTGAGTTCTTTCATTTTTACAAAAAAGGAAAATTGATTTTCTTTTAACAAAATCTCTTAGACCCCTAGTGTTAAGTGAAACAAAAGAGAACATCTGATTATGAGAAAACATAGAGAAATAAGAAATAACAATAATTAGTGTAGTGATTCTTTTTTTCCTTCTCTTTTTAAAGTTAAGCACAAACCCCTTTCAAACATTAAGTGCAGGCAGATTGAGTATAACAGTTTTTCCTTTCGCTATTTTTTCCCCCTTTTTCTCTTTTACACTTAAGAAACTAACTTAGCCTACTCATACTTGAAGAAAATTGGTTAAAAGCTTATCCAACCATTTGAACGTTTCCCCCTGTAGACCTTATAACGTAAAGATATCTAAATGAAAAAAAAAAAGGATTTAAAAGTGCTGCTGTAGACAATAAGGGAATTATTTACCCCCTTTTTTATCCTCCAATTTAATTAAAGCAAACTTAGTATAGCAACATCACTTAACTAGCAATGTACAATTTGAAGGGGTGGATTCTGGAATCCACTGCCGCTTCAATATATATCTTAATAAGTATATAATAATAAGTTATTAATCAACATTTATATTTCTGTTAAATTAATTGAATGACTTCTTCAATGTATGTTAAAGGATCTATTTTCCTCTGTACCTCTCACTGAGAGAAAAGAACATGTTATCAGTATGTTTTGGGAAAGTTTCCTGCTCAGAGCAGATCTCAGATCAACTTCAGCCTTGAAGAAGCTGTGAATCATGTGTATCTGTGTATGTGCGCTAAGTGTTTTGTGCAGGTCCCTTTGTACTGGACAACTGGCATTCTGCTTGAGACCAGCAGACGCCACATCAAGGACATCCGGTATACCTAAATCCAGGGTCCCCCTTCGTCATCACCGTGATGAAGGGAGATATGCTTCTTACTATCTGTCCACGTGTGGAAAATTTCTAATCTTGTCTATTTTTCTTAGCCAATCAGAATCATCCAACCTGAAGTAATGACATAGTTAGTTGACTCTGTTAGAGTATAATTGTTGTGGAAATGTGAATGTACGCAGAGCGGCCTACGAACTCCTTGGGAGACTTGAAGCTGGCTTCTGCTGATGAAACTGCAAACTATTCTTTATTAAATTTTTCTTCAATTTATTAATTTTTTTTAACTTTGACTCCGGGTCTTTATTCAACATATCTGGTCTCAAGGGTCCTAAACTGTTTATCCCCAACAGTTTATGGTGGAGAATGCGGGCAATCATTCTTCGGTGACATCCCTGGCTAAACAACAAACAAGGTAGGAAGCTGTTTTATTATTTGGTTAGGGCTGTCTGAGTGGAAGAGATTGGGGCAGGAGAGCGGCAGAGCCTCACTCAGACATGAGTGAGGAGTACCGTAGAACCGGATTTGAAGGCCGGGGAGGTACACTAATTATACTAGCTTTATGATATTGATGATCATTGAATTTGATAGTATAAGAAGTCGCTGAAGCCATGTGACGGCAGGCAGCGCATCGAACGCACTCCAATACAGGGACACAAAGTGATTAAGACACTGCGTGGTGTACAGAGGTACCCCTACAGGGAGTGTAAGGCACTGGATTGGGAAGCTCCAGTGGCACCTGTGATTTACAAAAATATATAAAAAGTAATTAGAGAATGAAAATAGGGATGATTGGATCTTCTGAAAGAATGTTTCACTTTATGGAAAAATATTTGAACAGTCTCAAGTATGTTTTCTTGTGATGAGCACATACTGTGAATGTGAATAACTAGAATGATGTAGGACCTCTAAGTTCTAAATATTTGGTTTTTGATGGTCAAAATGACATAAAGGGTTTAAATGGCAAAAATGAGACTGCCAGTGTCACAGAGACTCAACCTGATCGGAAGTTTGTAATGTCTCAGTTCCTTGACATATGGGTGAAAGACAAATATAAAAATAATGTTTACTTGAAAACAGATGTCAATTCTGGCAAAGTCTTAAGTTGGGCCAGAGTTACAAGATATAGGTAAAGTTAAATGTTATAAAAAGGCAGTGTACCAGTACTGAAATCCTCAGAGTCTCTCTCTCACTCAAAGTCAGCTAAATGCTGCTATCTGAGCTTGTGTCATAAGTGATAACAAGCTGTTTATATTGAAGCACAGTGTCTAAGTTGAAAATCATGGACACAGAGATGTTAAAAGAAACGATTGCCATAAAGAGGGCCATTTGTTGTTAAATGTGTCAAAGTAAAACTTAATGAGAGTAGAAAGAGGTCTTTAAAATGGTAATACAGACCTTGAATGATATAAGTGACTATTTTGATGAATTTCGTCTATGACCAGTAACTTTTTTGTCTGATCTTTGTCACCACCATGTGCAGGGCCGATGGCTCCGGTTACAGATGTGGTAAAACACTACACTGAATGGACAGTGAGAATTAAATTCACTGAGAACAATCTCAGCACGGATATGTTACTGCTGAGAGAATGCAGTCTAATGATTTTAGTGATTAAATACTGCTGTCATTAACCTGTCTCCATGTTTTAACACTATTAGGCAGTCCAATGGCTCTGGTGGCTCTTGAATGCAACTTCCCTAAGCTCCAGAAAACTGTCAAAGATCTGGAATGGGAAAGAGCGGGTACCAGTGTGCACGAGGTGATTTCTCATTGACAGGTAAGATCCTCTTTGGCCATACAGAGGACAACCTAAGGCAGGGGGTTGCCGCCGCCACTGGGCATCTACCCTGGAGGGAGGTGTTTATGTGAGATGGGTATGAGAGTTGAGCGGATGTCTGTGAGGCCAGCAGCATCAAAAGGGGGGAGCTGTCAGAGGTACAGCAGTCTGCCCAAAAATGTTCCTCTATACCACTCACCAAAAACCCGTTCCTAAGATGGCTTGTTTTTCATTGTGACAAGTCCACAACTATGCCAGGGGACAAGACCCTGAGGAGAAGATTATTGATAAAGAGCTGATGGGAATGAGCTTTCAAGAGCCGACTGAGACCATGAGGTGATTGTCCGTAATTTCTGGGGAGACCAGAGTAAAAGTTTAGTAACATAATGTTGGTTGCCCTATTGGCAAGAACTGTATAGAAGTTTTAGATTCAACAGTACTGTGAATCCCTGAATTCATGAGGCTGTGTTGATTTTGAACTAATGTGTCTGTATTATAGTTTTTACTCCTGCAGGTCATTGGACATGGCAGAGAATAATTCGTAGACATGGTGGTGGTTAAAGATAAAGACTGATTTTGAAGAGTCAAGAGACAGATAAGTGCATTCAGCATTTAAACTAAAGATAACCTCAAAAATGGCTACTAGCATAACATTTTAGATGATGGTAATGGCTTTTATTTGGAAGTTAAAAAAAATGTACATTTTAACCTTTGTGAATGACCAAGGTTTCCATATAATAATGTAATATTAAATTCTGTCTAAATTACAGACTTTTGATTCTGTTGAAAAGATTATTAGTGCAGTAAGAGAGAGAGACTGCTTGAGTGGAGGAAAAGGATGGAGCTCTGTCTGTCTGTTATCAGCCTGCTAAAGCTTAAACAAAGCAATGAGATTAGAACCAAAACAACCCAGCTGACTTTTCTGAAAACAAATTATAGTGAAGAGACATAATTTGAGACTGCATAAGAGTAAAACCTACAGGAAAATTGGAAATTTAAATGTGTTTTTAGAATTAAAACAAAAAGCAAACCTTGACAATGAGCAGGTTCATATTCATGTGTCTAGTGTGTGTGAGGCTGACTATATGTCATTAACCTCTGGAATGAGTGTTTTATCATCACAGATGGGTTAAGTGAAACGTCAAATTATGACAAGCCGATATTTCAGATTGAATCTTATGAAAAGACGATACAGAACATGGGACGAGCTTTAAGTGGATTGGATATCCAGCTCTGTCTGCTAATGGTAATTATGACATTTGTCATTTATGATGTTGATTTTAATTATTCTCTGGATTAGTATTTTTAAGAACATTTATATAAATTGGAATTGTGGAATTGAAGATTGCCGTCCATGGGTTAAAAACCCTTGTCCAAATTCAACTGAGGGTCTAAATTTAAACACTGTCTTCTTTGTTTGATCAGAATGATAAACGTAAATGTTATAAGCTTTGACGGCAGAGACAAAGTGACACATTGGCTAAGTCACTAGTAAATTATCCAGAGAAACCCCTCAAATTTATGGAAGGCCGGTGGGCAAACAAAGGAGGAGTGAATATAATTGATAAAAGTTTTATTCATTATTGGTTTTTTTTATTTATTTTTTTTAATTTATTTTTTTTATCCATTAAATGGATGCATGACATTAGATGTCTAGAGAAATACAATTTATGTAATAAGGGTTGAAGGTGAAAGAAGCTATCAGGCTGTTTGTGCAACCTAGGGATTTGAGAAAAACAATAATTTGGTTTCTGCAAAACAATAGAGATAAGTGGGACTGAGACAGTAACGATTATATATTTTTAGATCTGCAGACTAACAATTCGATGGGATAGAGTGACAAAATTATAGGCAGTTGAAATTATTGTGATGAAAAAAAAGAAAAAAAAGAAACTGTTTCAAAAACAGCTTTAAAGAAATTGATAATGTCTTATAGTACAAATTTTGTATAATTTATAAGTGTTATGGAAGAAAATCTGTCCGTTTGTGTTTTTGTTTGACAATTTTGGTGCAGTGAGTAATAATGAAAAAGATCCCTGCCAAAGAAGAGGGTTAAGATTTTGGTCATTAAGATTTTGGTCAGCCTATGCAGTTATAATTGACAAGAAACTTGAGTTTAAAACTGACTTTAAAGGAAGTCTTAATTATTATTAAATTATTTCAAATGCTGTACTGCTGACATGGACTGAGTACTGTGAAATGTTGTGAAAATTGAGTTTCAGATTAATAATAATTAGGTATTGAGTATTATTAACAGTGAATGTCATGATAAAGATATCAGTCAAGACAAAGAAATTGTTACTCTAACTAAATTTATATGTTTTGATGATTATTTCATTTTGATGAAAGGTTTTTAACGAAATGTTTTAAAATTCAAAGGTTTAGGTTTATGTTTATTTTTATTTAGTTTATTTTTTTGTGGGCTATAATGGATCTGTTGTGAAAAGAAATCTTAACAAAAGGATTATTAAGTAAAAGTAACAATTCTATGTTTTATTGAAAAGGATAATTGAAATGGTTATGGTCATGTAAATTTGTTTTCTTTTATTTCTATTTTTAAAGGTGTTTAAAAAAAGAGATTTAAAAGATGTTCTGCAATTAAGGTGGTGCAATGATTTAAGAAACTTAAACATACTTAGATGGATTATGATGGGTCTTATTTATTTATTTATTTATTTTTTGTTGTTGTTTATTTTGAATTAGACCACAATTTTGTTTTTAATATTAAAAATTATCTATAAGGGTATAGTGAAAGGAGTGGATTTACGATCCATCACCTTGTAATATATAATGAATTGGAAATTATATTTTTTCTAAAAACCAGTGTATAGATCCTGGTGTTTATGATTACAGGCAATGTCTGTATTTAGTATCTGAGGAGTGACTGAGGGTCTGGCCCATGCCAGGAATGCAGTAACAGTGCTTGCTCATTTAGCCCGGCTTCCAGAGAATAAATATGTATTTGCTTTGTAGTCAAGAAATTTGATGATAAACCAAATCACAAAGATTGTTTTAAAGACGACTATGTGTAAGGACTGAAGGTCAATAATGCCCTATGTGCTCTGTAGAATATTCTGTTCTAGTTAAGCCCTTCGAGGGAAAACCTATGGTCTATTTTATACAATTGTAACGTGCCAGGAGATCATGGGTGAGCAATGCTAAATTTTGAAGCGGCCTAAATTGTTAAGACCAGATGTGGTGTTTAAGACTTCACATTGGCCTTTTAAGGGGGGACTGAAGGGGTGGATTCTGGAATCCACTGCCGCTTCAATATATATCTTTTAAGTTATTAATCAACATTTATATTTCTGTTAAATTATTTGAATGACTTAACAATATATGTTAAAGCATCTATTTTCCTCTGTACCTCTCACTAAGAGAAAAGAACATGTTATCAGTATGTTTTGGGGAAAGTTTCCTGCTGAGAGCAGAGCTCAGATCAACTTCAGCCTTGAAGAAGCTGTGAATCATGTGTATCTGTGTATGTGTACTAAGAGTTTTGTGCAGGTCCCTTTGTACTGGACAACTGGCATTCTGCTTGAGACCAGCAGACGCCACATCATGACCCCAAAAGGACATCCGGTACCTAAATCCAGGGTCCCCCTCGTCATCACCGTGACGAAGGGAGATATGCTTCTTACTATCTGTCCATGTGTGGAAAATTTCTAATCTTGTCTATTTTTCTTAGCCAATCAGAATCATCCAACCTGAAGTAATGACGTAGTTAGTTGACTCTGTTAGAGTGTAATTGTTGTGGAAATGTGAATGTATGCAGAGCGGCCTACGAACTCCATGGGAGACTTGAAGCTGGCTTCTGCTGATGAAACTGCAAACTATTCTTCATTAAATTTTTCTTCAATTTATTTTTTTTAAAACTTTGACTCCGGGTCTTTATTCAACATATCTGGTTTCAAGGGTCCTAAACTGTTTATCCCCAACAGTAAACAGGTGGGTGGATGGACGGATGAAAGGATGGGAGAATGAAGGGGTGAACAGGTGAACGGATGAAAGGATGGGGTATGAAGAGGTAAACAGGTGGATGGATGGAAGGATGGGGGAATGAAGGGGTAAACAGGTAAATGGATGTGGAAATGAAGGGGTAAACATTTGGATGGATAAAAGGATGGGGAATGAAGGGGTAAACTAGTGAACAGATGAATGTGGGAATGAAGAGGTAAACAGGTGGATGGATGGAAGGATGGGAGAATTAAGGGATGAACAGGTGAACGGAAGGATGGATGAGGGAATGCAGGGGTAAACAGGTGAACAGATGGATGGAAGGATGGGGTAAAAAGATGGATGGATGTATGGAAGGATGGGAGAAATAAAGGGGTAAACAGTTGAATGGATGAATGGATGGGGGAATGAAGGGGTGAACAGATAGATGGATGGTAAACAGGTGAACGGATGGAAGGAAGGAAGGGTTGCAGGGGTAAACGGATGGATGATGGAAGGAAGGATAGGGAATAAAGGGGTAAACAGGTAAATGGATGGAAGAATGGGTGAATGAAGGGGTAAACAGGTGGACCGATGGATGGATGGAAGGATGGGGAATGAAGGGGTAAACAGGTGGGTGGATGGGCGGATGGGTGGATGGGGGAATGAAGGGGTGAACAGGTGAATGGATGAAAGGATGGAGGAATGAAGAGGTAAACAGGTGGATGGATGGAAGGATGGGAGAATGAAGGGATGAACAGGTGAACGGAAGGATGGATGAGGGAATGCAGGGGTAAACAGGTGAACAGATGGATGGAAGGATGGGTAAAAGGTAGATGGATGGATGTATGGAAGGATGGGGGAAATAAAGGGGTAAACAGTTGAATGGATGAATGAAGGATGGGAAAATGAAGGGGTGAACAGATGGATGGATGGATGGATGGATGGATGGATGGATGGATGGATGAGTAAACAGGTGGATGGATGGAAGGATGGGAGAATTAAGGGATGAACAGGTGAACGGAAGGATGGATGAGGGAATGCAGGGGTAAACAGGTGAACAGATGGATGGAAGGATGGGGTAAAAAGATGGATGGATGTATGGAAGGATGGGAGAAATAAAGGGGTAAACAGTTGAATGGATGAATGGATGGGGGAATGAAGGGGTGAACAGATAGATGGATGGTAAACAGGTGAACGGATGGAAGGAAGGAAGGGTTGCAGGGGTAAACGGATGGATGATGGAAGGAAGGATAGGGAATAAAGGGGTAAACAGGTAAATGGATGGAAGAATGGGTGAATGAAGGGGTAAACAGGTGGACCGATGGATGGATGGAAGGATGGGGAATGAAGGGGTAAACAGGTGGGTGGATGGGCGGATGGGTGGATGGGGGAATGAAGGGGTGAACAGGTGAATGGACGAAAGGATGGAGGAATGAAGAGGTAAACAGGTGGATGGATGGAAGGATGGGAGAATGAAGGGATGAACAGGTGAACGGAAGGATGGATGAGGGAATGCAGGGGTAAACAGGTGAACAGATGGATGGAAGGATGGGTAAAAAGGTAGATGGATGGATGTATGGAAGGATGGGGGAAATAAAGGGGTAAACAGTTGAATGGATGAATGAAGGATGGGAAAATGAAGGGGTGAACAGATGGATGGATGGATGGATGGATGGATGAGTAAACAGGTGAACGGATGGAAGGAAGGAAGGGTTGCAGGGGTAAACAGATACATGGATGGATGGATTGGGGAATGAAGGGTTAAACGGATGGATGATGGAAGGAAGGATAGGGAATAAAGGGGTAAACAGGTAAATGGATGGAAGAATGGGTGAATGAAGGTAAACAGGTGGACCTATGGATGGATGGAAGGATGAGGGAATGAAGTGGTAAACAGGTGAATGGATGGATGATGGAAGGATGGGGAATGAAGGGATAAACAGATGAACAGATGGATGGATGGAAGAATGGGAGAAGGGGTAAATAATTGGATGGATGGATGGATGGATGGATGGATGGATAAACATCAAGTAAAGGATGGATGGTTAAAGTGATAAACAGACTGAGTAATAGACAGATAGATAAATACAGTGATGAATGGACAGACAGATAGACAGTAAACTGTTATTGCCTGATGGGTTTCAGAGCCATCATTTCATCACGTCTGCGCTCTTTTCTCTTCAAGTCCTGCTCAGTGTTCTTCAGTTTGTCTGGGACGAGCCGCAGCTTGGACTGCATGTCATTGATGACATCCTGGAGCTCTGCCTCTGACGGGAACACACGCTGACATACAGGACAGCAGGGCTTCGCCCTCCTCCGTCAACTGACTGATGAACTGACTGTACACGGCTGTGGCACCCACCAGCATGGCTGCTCAAAGAAAGATCCAGGCCAGAGAAGAGAAAAAGACACTGAGAAAACTAGGGATGTTCTGATTTAGCACAAATACTCTGTGGGTAACAATCACCTACCACAACAGTTTCCAGCTTGCTACTTCATATCAACAGTCATTGCTATACTTGTCATAAAGCACTCTATATCCTGTTTGCCAATAAACAGTAATTTACCATCAAACAGACCCCCACACAGAATCTGCATCGGAAAAGCTTCACAGACTTCATCAGAATTCAAAGGCCATCATACACAAAACACATCCTTCGGCCCTAATGCGTTCATGTATGGTTTGTCCTCATTATATTTGCATTTTCTACCAAATGTATATCAATTCTGCATTTTTCTTAAGATTTCCTCCAATATTAGCACAGAATGTATATTTTGTGGGGATCTAAAAAGGTTTTGTAAGAGCATCAGTATGACCATGCCGAACACACTTCCGTACCTCTCTGTTTAGAACACTTCTCCAGCTCATCATCCAGTTTGCTCAGGTCCGACTGGAAGTCCTGACTGCCGCACACGTTAAAAAGTCTCTCTTCATAACTGGCCAGCAGCTCTTCCTTACGTTTGATTTCTGCCGTGAAGTGAGTCTTACTCTGTTCTCCAGATGCAAGATCCTTGCTATGAAAAACAAAAATGAACATTTCCTCAAGAGTCCCGCCTAGCAATGCTAGTTAGTTTACTTATCAAGTCTGAACCGGAGCAAATTACAATCCCAAGGCTGCAGGTTCAAATCCTAACGTGACGTGACGGGTCTTTTTTTTTTTTTTGTCCAAAGCCCTTAATAATAATAATAATAAACAGATATGACATTCCAAAGTATGTAAGGTAGTACAACTAGATCTCTTTTATCGAATCCAAAAGGTTTTAATTGTATTTAATTATAACCATCCAAACACCAATACAGCCATTTCATTTGTGATTAAAATACCTTAAAATGAAATAAATGTATATATTTTTTTCTGTTATAATTTTATAGCATCATATATCAACATAGAGCAAAATGGTATTAACAATTATGTGTAGAAGTCGTTGCTTTGTTATGAGAAAGAATGTCCGGAAAAATGAATTTCACTGATGTCATTCGGAGTAACCGATATAAAGGGACCATTTTGGATCAAGTCATGTGGTCAATATCATAACATATCATATCAATATCCATGACAGGATGTGACATCATTCAGACACCTGCAAAGGACCACATGGTCATGAAGCAAAGTAACTAAATCTCTTTTAACTATTTGAAACATTCATGTTTTCACTTGCTCATACACATGTCCCGAAACATTAGGTCATTTGGTACAGCCGCTATAAAACATGGAAAATGTTGTAATATTTTAAAAACTTGTACTAAATATAATATGTTTGATTGTCCTTTTGCTAGCTAACTAGATATCAGCCTGTTAGCATTGTTTGAAAATATCATCATTCGGTATAACCAAGTGTGTCATTCGGTAAAACCGAAATTTTGTAAACTGAATTCTTTTTTGGTAAAAACTTGTAAAAAAATGACAAAAGCAGTGTTAATTGATTACAAATCACAATCTCATTGTTAACACTTAATAAAACTTCAAAATTAATTAGATCTCCATTATGGTTTTTTTTTACACTTTTAAAAACTTTATTCGTCAATGATCCATGTATTACCATTATTGGGAATTAATTCACCACTGTTAAAAGTTACAGTAAGTTGGAGAATAATTACATTTCATTGTGCAAATACATTCTCTGATATTATTTTACATGGTAAACATGTATTCTATTGATGCGTGTGAACTTCAAGTTATTTTACACATAGTTTATGTACACTACTAAAAGTGTCTTTAATATGAATTTTTAGCTATATGTGTCTAGACAACGTCACCATCTGAATACTACAACACATGTCCCACTGACCTGAAGATGACCTGTTCTTCAGAAACCCGGAATCGAAACCAAATATGTATAAGATTTATGTATGTGGGTGGTTGTACAAATGCATGTGTGTGTCGCTTATCACGTAGACATTCAGATTCTGATGCATGAAACTGCATGAAACATTTTATACCCTCACACTGAATATCATAATTTATGGCATTCTCTAACTTATTAAATTAAAAACCAACTATTATACAAATGTTTGTGGAAAAACAAATCACTAAACAGTGTCACATACTTCATTTTGCTGAGCCGTTCTCTGGTGGAGTTGATCTCTCTGGATTTGGAGTGGATCCAGTCTTCCAGCTCTCTCTTGCTTGGGAAGTGTCCCAGCAGAGACACCAGCTTTTCATTATGTCTGGACTTGATCTTCCTCACTTGCTCCTCTTTATCCATCTAGAATCCAAAGCAGAGATGCACTTTTTCTTTTCTTGTTAGATAAAATTGTCACTTTGCAAACCCCCGTCTGGCATAAGCACTGATCATAAAAATACTATGTTTGAGAATATAGATTGCTCTATCCAGACATTACTGTGCTTCATATTCTATATACTGTCATATAATGCCTAGAAAGAGTTAATATCTTATCATTTCGATAAATGTGATAATGGGAATAATTTGTGTACAGTGCCCTCCACAAATACTGGCACCCTTAGTAAATATGAGCAAAGGTGGCTGTGAAAAAAAAATCTGCATTGTTTATCTTTTTGATCTTTCATTCAAAAAAATTCACAAAATTCTAACCTTTCATTGAAGGAAAAGAATTGAAAATGAGGGAAAAAGCTCATTATGAAATAAATGTTTTTCTCCAAAACACATTGGCCACAATTATTGGCATCCCTAGAAATTCTTCTAAATAAAAATATCTCTGAAGTATATTCCCATTCACATTTACATTTTTTAGTATACCAGGGTGACTAGGAGCATGCAATTGTCCAGCCATGACTTCCTGTTCCACAGGAGTACAAATATGTGTAAACACAAAGGCCAAATCCCCTTAATCATTCATCACAATGAGATAAAACAAATAATATAGTTCTGATGTGCAGCAAAAGATCGTTGAGCTTCACAAAATAGAAAATGGGTATAAGAAAAAAGCTAGCACATTGAAAATCCCCATTTCCACCATCAGGGAAATAATTAAGAAGTTTCAATCAACTAAAGATGTTACAAATCTGCCTGGAAGAGGACATGTGTCTAAATCGTCCTAATGTGTGGTGAGGAGGAAAGTTTGAGTGGACAAAGACTATTCAAGGATCACAGCTGGAGAATTGCAGAGATTAGTTGAGTCTTGAGTCTCAGAAAGCCTAAAAAAATGATCAAACAGCACCTACATTCCCACAAGTTGTTCGAGTGGGTTTCAAGAAAAATCCTTCTTTGCACATCCAAAAACAAACTCCAGCATATTCAGTTTTCAGACAAGACTGGAACTTCAAATGGGACCGGCTTCTGTGGTAAGATGAAACTAAAAAAATAGCTTTTTGGCAGCAAACCCACCAGATGGGTTTGGTGCACACATGGATAAAAAGTACCCCATGCCCACAGTTAAATATACTGCTGGATCTTTAATGTTGTGGGCCTATTTTTCTGCTGGAGGTCCTGGGCATCTTGTTCAGATACATGGCATCATGGATTCTATCAAATACTAACAGATAAAAAATCAAAACCTGACCACTTCTGCTAGAAATCCAATAATGGGCAGTGGTTGGATCATCCATCAGGACAATGATCCAAAACAAACATCAAAACCAACACAAAAATGTGTCACTGAGCATGAAATGAAGCTTCTGCCATGGCCATCCCAGTTCCCTGACCTGAACCCTAAAGAAAATGAGTGAAGTGAACTGAAAAGAAGAAGCACCAACATGGAGCTGGAATCTGAAGGATCTGGAGAGATTCTGTATGGAGGAATGGTCTCTGATCTCTCCTCAGGTGTTCTCCAAACTCATCAGGCATTATAGAAGAAGACTCAGAGCTGTTATCTTGGGAAAAGGACATTGCAATAATTGGGTGCCAATAATTGTGGCCAACATGAACTAGAGAAAAACATTTATTTCATAATGAGCTTTTCCACCCATTTTCAATTGTTTTACTTAAATGAAAGGTTAGAATTTTGTGAATTTTTTTAATGAAAGATCAAAAAGATAAACAATGCAGATTTATTTTCACAGCCGCCTTTGCTCATATTTACTAAGGGTGCCAATATTTGTGGCGGACACTGTATTTCATATACTGTATTTAAAAGAAACCGCAAACTGCTAAAATATAAATAGTAGTATATTCTCTTTGCTTTTATGCTAAAATATATTTTTTATTGATTTATTTTTAGAAAGTTTCAAAATGTATAAACAAAATAGGACTGAAAATTGTAAACACTCTTTTTAAAAGTAGTATGAACATTTCTGAAGAAGCTATTTTATAGATCGCCTAAAGAAATAATTATTTTAAAGAAATCTATTAAATTTGTTTGTAATGGATTATGTGTTTGATTTTCAAATTCAGATTTCCAATCATTTCTTTCTTTAGGCAGCATGGAGTGTTATAAATTACTTTGATGCCTCAAGCAAACATTTTAAAATAAAACTTGAATTAGTTTTCATTTTAAAAAGCTTTAGTTTTTGTTTAAACTTAACACAAAGCACATATTGTTATAAATAGTAATTTTTTTGTGATGTAAAAATGAAAGTGTTAATAAAAGACTGGAGAATATTAGGTGGACAGGAAATTGTAAAAAAAGACTGTGCTGACATCTAGGTGTAACAGTTATATACTGCAAGCATTGTGCTGGCATACTAATACACATCTATTACTTTTAACAAATTTTGCAGGATATATTATGGTATTTGAGATTATTAACTGAATCCTGGATGTTTCTTGTGCAGTTTACACTGTAGAAAAAAAAGTGTCAAAATATTGTCAAGTTATGTTTACCACAGGCTTTATTTTACTCATAAGTTGAAAAACCCCATTATAAAACCCCATATGGAACCAGCAGCGAAGTTTTCTTGGATCTGATGTCATCCCTGCATTGCTCTCTATTGTCCGAAGGCATTTGTTTTGTTTATGTTTGCTGCATTCGTTTCAGAATTAGGCATAAAACTGTTATCACAATGGATAGGGCGCACATGGACATATAAGTGATGATAAATTAATGAATGAAGCATTTATCCAGAGCTTTTTTTATGTACTACTATACACCCAAAGTGCTTTACAATCATATCAGAGGGTCTCCTCACCCACCATCAGTGTGCATCATCCTAAGAGAGAATGATGGAGCTAATTCAAAAGAATGGGGATCATTAGGAGGCCATGACTGATAATGGCCAATGTGGGAAATGTGGCCAGGAGATTTTTTTTTCTTTACGAGAAGAATTTTAATGAGTCAGCACCTTGGTTTAATGTCCCATCCGAAGGATGGTGCTTTTTCAGTATCGTGTCCCCATCACTATACTGGGACATTAGGACCCACACAGACCACAGGTACCACTTTTCCACCAGCATGAACTGGGTGCTAGTTCAGAGTTAGTGCTTTTGCCGTTTCGGAGTTGGTTCCACTGGCGAGCATTTTAAGAACCGGTTTGCCTTTCCACGGGCCACCACAGAGCCAGGTCTTACATCACTGCATACGTCTCATCTTTCCCAACAACACTAGCATCGCAGCGCCAAACACAAATACACCAGCAACAATGGCAAACGTTGCGTTACTATTGGTGCTCATGGCTTTGCAAACCTACATCAGCATCCAAACAACGGCGAATTCAACGTGTTCGTGCAGCTTCGCCGTAATTTGACGGAGATTACAATCAAGCTGCTATTAGCTCGATTAGCTGCTATTTTAACAATTGGGGTCACAACTTTCTGTTCATCTTGTTGGTCACGGTGACCCTGCCCCCAGCTCCTGACGCAAGTGTTTTACTTCTAGACCAGCAATGTTTTGGTGCTGCTTACGAACCACTTTTCCTGGTACAGAGCTGGTGCTTTGGGTGTTGAAAGATAAAGAACTGATTCGAAACAAAGCTCTGGCTCTGAACCAGCACTCAAACTGCCTTGGTGAAAAAGGGGTAAGGGTGAGCACCCCCTGCTGGCCTCTCTGACACCTCTTCCAGTTCCAGCAGCAACCTAGTTTTCCCAGGAGGTCTCCCATCCAGATAATGACCAGCTCAACCCTGATTAGCTTCAGTGGGTTACCACTCTTGGGCTACAGGGTGATATGGCTGCGGGCGAGAATGATGTGTGAGCTCACCTTGGTCTTCTTGAGCATGTCCATCTCTGCATGTGCCCTGGTGTGTGTGTTGAGCAGTTCCATCTCCTTGTCCAGTTTGCGCTGGGCCTGATCCAGTTCAGTTTTCTCCCTCTGTAGTTCAATTACTTCTGCCTTCAGACTGTCCACAGTACAGGCCTGAACGGCATTATCAAGCTCCCGCTCCTATGAACACAAACATATTAAGATAAACATATACAAAAATAATGCAGGGTTAGTTTTGTTAGTTGGATTTAGAATTGTTTTCCTTCTACAATTTATTTAGTAAACAACAGGGCAATTTAGTGTGATATAGTAATCCCATAAAAGTGCAGATGGGAGTGGGAGCCATGTCAAGGGCAAAATGGACAAGACATGCATTTTTGGGCATTAAAGCCCCTATTATGCTTTTTCAAACATTACCTTTCATGCAATGTGTAATGTAGCTGTCTGTGAATATAACCGATCTGCAAAGTTGTGAAGCCGAAAGTGCACCCTGCAGGATAAATAAAGTTATAGTCTCTCAAAAGAAAGACTCTGAACAGCCTAGCAAGTCATCAGGAATTCGAATCCCACTTCCGTGATGACTATATGTCACTGGGTAACACATTTGCCAAATGCTCGCCTATGGCCTTCATTGGCTGCCCGTGAATGTCTACTTTGACCCACTCTCAAACGCCGTTGCTGGTTTGTGTTGTGTACATGTCGAGAAGACACGGTTTTCTGCTCTGCAAAACCAAATTCTCTTGTAAACACTTCCAAAGGATGAGGATGTGAAGAGTCAGTGATTAAAATGACCACAGAGATACAACAGAAGTATAACCTGGCTTCTCAAATCTCTGTGAGGTCTAAATGGGATTTACAAAATGCCATTAAAGATGGGACAGTACCCACTTTATTTGGACCAACTTGCCTCTCAGAACCACAACCATTCTTACTATTTTGAGTAATGATAAAGGATGGAGCAAGATTTGTTTTACAAACATCAACGTTACATCAGTCATTCATGTTAGTGCTCGGCTAATGTATGCACTGTTATTGATACTGTTAATAATACAGTTCCCACATGTACACCACAATAAATTAGAAATATGAACATCGGTTTGATGGACATACACTTGTTAATGCTGATGGTGAGGAATTACAGTTGCAACATCTCTTATCGTATGTCAAACTGAGTAGGGCATCACTGAGAAGTGTCCTGCTCAAGTCGTTCTTGCGATGGAGGCTCAAGATGAATAACTAGTTCTTCCAATGTTTCATCATCAGACTCTCGATCAGATTGATATGGTCAAATCGATGCCATCATTACTGTATTTACAGTGTGTACAATTGCTGAGCTTTAGGAAGCGTCCGGAGATGAAGTTCTGTTATGGTAACGGCCGTTTTGCTTCCAAAAGCACTATAAGTGGTAGACCAATCACAACAGACCGGGCCATCTGGCCAATCGGAGCTGAGCAGGCTTGTGGAAAGGAGGCATTTAGAGAGACTGAAGCATCTGACGAGTCGTTTGAGAATCACTGAAAAATGTAGTGATGTGCAATGTATATAATGAGAAAATGAAAGTGTTTTTTGACCTTTGATGGATGTAAAACTGTTGTAGGAGACCTCTTAAAATTAGGCACCTTTAAAATAGCATAATAGGGGCACTTTAAATAATAGTGCAAATACCAATTAAACTGACAACCGCAAAAAATGGTAAATTACACTCCAACCATAAATTTTAAATCTGAGAGGGAAACTCCTACAAACACATATGCAATAAGGTCAGTAGCAAAAATTACAGCGTCCACGCCTTTTCATTACTATTTTTTCACTGCATGTCTTCAATAAATCCTTACAGTAGATTTTTAATGCCAAAAGAGGGATTGAGCTGTTAGTAAATCTGGCCCATGGTAATTTTAGTTAAGGATTCAGTTTAGGAAACCAACAGAACATTGACAGATGAAATATATCTAATGCTCAAAGCAAGTCGTCTGTGGTGTAGCGCAGTCTAACCATTTTCTGAAGCTCAGTGTCCAGCTCCTGCAGTCTGCTAGAGGAGCCCTCCAGTCTTTGGAGATCAGACTTGATGCTCTTCAGTTCCTGTTGTTTTTTGGCCTGTATGTCTCTCTTCAGCTCAATGGTTCTCTCTAGACCGGTCTTCTTATCACGGAGATCATCGATGCTTTGCTGCTTCTGTACCTCTTTCTCCTGCATATCATGCTGAAAACAAGAAATTATTATTAAAAAATGGCAACACGTTACAGTACTAAAATTTAAATTTTAAGAATTTATGAAGTTTTTTTATCTACCATAGTTTGGTTGAGGTCTTTAGAGTCCTGCTTCAGTCTCTCTTCGGCTTGTCTGTGGAAGCTATGGAGCTGTCGTTCGTTAAGCGGTGTCCGATCATAGCCCTCCAACTCCAGGGAAGACGCTAAACTTTTCACCTGGTTGTCCCTCTTTTTAATGTTCTCTGTGTGCCTATCTGCCTCCAACTGCAGACGGCCTTCAAATGAACAGAAACAATGATGATGAACAGCTCTGAGAAAGAATAAACTTTTTTTTCCTGCTAAAAATGCATTTTGAACAAAATCACTTGATTTGAAAGTATCAGTTTTTGGTGCATGTCTATAAGTATAGTATACTTTAGGACTGCAATAACTAATCTATGAAACAAAAATTTGCCAACATTAAAGTTTATTCTTTAATTAATGTGGATTTCATTACTGAAGAAACTTTGCAATAGTAATAATTTCTATGAAAAAAAAGCATTGATTACGGCAAAAATCATAATCACGATTATTTAACACAATTATTGTGGGGCGATATGATCAAAGTCTTATTTCATGACATGAGTCATTTTAGATATCAGCAAAACTTTCACAATTGTCAATAGGCTACAAAAACCAATACTAGGTTAACTAATGTAAAGTAAAGCCAAGTAAAAGGTCCTCAAAACAGTTACAGAAGACAAGTAAACAGTCAGCAATACAATAAGAACAAAAAAAAAAACAAATTAATTAATGGACAAATAAATACAACAGAACAAAAATACAAATTAAATAAACACTTCTTTATGTTTTTCAGGAAGATGGTATTCAGGTAAGTAATAGCCTACAACAGAAACTAATCAAATGTAAAATAACACTGTATAGTCTTCACTGTATTAAATAAAGATTAATCCTTTTTTAAGCTACAAAAGCTATTATTTCAAGAGCAGTGAGTGATTTTTATCTTTGTCTTTTGTTGTTTGATTAATTAACCCTTATATTGGGTCTTCCATTTATAAGGTCCAAATGCATAGATCCAATATACTGTTACACATGTGTTTTGTTTATCAACTGTTTACATTCACTTAAGACAAAACTGACTGTGTTTACAAGGATACTTACTAAAATGGCATTTTGACATTTTTGTGTGTAGGTATTTTACCGTTTAGGAGCGAATCCGAAGCCCACAGTATACTTTGTTTATGCGTGTTCCACTCCGTCTCCAGTGTCTCTTTCGTGGCTTAATGAGCTTTTATTTCCACTGTTTAATATCAAACAATGAATGAAAGCGCACCTATGAATGTAGCAGCGGCACAAAAATCATTGGAAACCAAATTCAAAATCGAAAATCAAATACGATTTATTGCACAGCCCTACATCTGATAAATGATGAAGGCCACAAAGTGAGATAAAAGCAAAAATAAATGTGTTCAACACAAGTTGTCCAAAGCACGAGACAAAAGCACTTTATATGAGCACTTCTAAAAAGGTCAGGATGTGAGCATGATTTCATATGGCCTGCAGGTTGCCACATTAAGTGCTTGCGTTATTTAATTGGGTTAAAAGATTTTTTCCCATTAATCAAAGAAGTAATGAACAGATAAATAGTTGCTGGTTGCAACCCTAGTGAATCTCCCCAACATCACCTTTGTGTGACATACAATATCAAGTGAGTAGTAAATCAGACTGTGACGTAAACTACAAAAGGACATTATCATTATTTACTCTTTTAAATACTACAATCCACTAAACAACCATTCAAGCATATATAGAGAACACATGTCCACACCACAGAAAATAAATGAAGAGCAAATGAGCAAAGGACTACCTTGCTCAACTAGCAGGACAGATCTGTCGCGGTTCATCCTCTGGCACTCTCGGCCGGCCCGTTCAAGCTCACGCTGACACTCTGTAAGTCTTCTTTCCTTCTCTTTGACAGTCCGCTGGTGGTTCTGATACATGTCCTGCAGCTGATCATCTGAGCCCTGAAACACCTAAAAACACAGCACAACACAGAGTCAAGGCTCCCCAAGGAATGAACGAACGGTGTGACACAAGGCTTTGTCTTAGGCCCTTCGTTTTTCTATCCGTACATGCTCCCTTTAGGCAATTTTTTAGGAAACATGGTATTACTGTTCATTGTTATGCAGACAACCTTATATTTCTCCAGACCAGAGGAAATTCTTTAGTATTGATGGTTTTGTCTCTATTTCATTACAATTTAAGAAATAATCTTTGGGGAGAGAAAAAGGGAAGGATGAAACAAAGACATGACTCAAGTTGACCAAAGCATCAACAGTAATGTTACTTCAATGAAAATACTGTTGAGAACTAACACATAAAACGTTTATTTTGATCCCCAGTAGTCTAGAAGAAGCCTTAGGTGAATTAAGAAAATTGAATGGGTGAGATGGTGAGATGCACCGCTAGTTTTTAGAAGCAACCCCCTAGTTTCAACATCAGATGAAAAACAGCAGCAGTACATACACCAAAACAATCCATAACTGAACATCCTGTACATGTTTTCTATGCAAAACACTTCCTCTGCCTTCATATGATCATTATCTGGCTTTTATGACTAATTCTGAGAGCAGCGAAAGTTTTATAAGTGATGACTGTTTTTTTTGTGTTTTTGTTTTTTTAATAAACTTTGGTTACCTGCTCCATCTTTTCCTCTAGTTCCCGGTTATCATCCTCCATCTGTTTCTTCCTGCTTTCCAGAGCTTTGATGTCATTATCCAACTTCATTATTTTGCTGAGGCTGCTGTCTAAGTCATAGAGTCGGTTCTGAAAATATGGGGAAAGTGTGTTTGGTGAATATACATAACATGACTGCATAAGTGTATAGGCTAAAACTGAACTGACTATTTGACAACAGCTTTGAGCGTGGCTCATCAATCTTTTGTTTTTAACTCAATTGATTCATAATGTGAAGCTTCTGTTTTTGCACTGATGTCAGACTTATCTATAATTTAAATCTAAAGTTTCTAAAGTTTTTTTTTTTTTTTTTAAAGCCCACAAATTAGCCTACAAATTCTTGTGTCTCACCTCCAGTGGGTCAATCTGATTCTCGATGCGTTGGACATTCTCTTTGGAGGAAGACAGCTGAGCCTCTTTAGTGGTCAGCTGCTCTCTAATCTCTTGGGCCTTATCTTTGTCCTGTTTTAGGTACTTGAGCTCCACCTGGCAGTTTTTAACAGTATCGTCCTGCTTCTGCCTCAACTTCCGCAGAGTCTCCAAAACCTTAATGTACCTTCAAGCAAAAGATTGTGGTTATTTTCAGCTGATGCTAGCTTAATATAAGCAAAAGACACCACAGGACAAGCCAATGTGGAAAAAAAAGTAACTGAATAACTACAAATATAATTTAGTAGGGTTTTACATATATTTAACTTCAGTTAGGCTGGTTATCAGTATATTTGTATAGATAAATTATAAAGTGGTGTTTCTGTGAATAAAACAGTGTTTTTGAATGAATCATATCAGTGAATGAATTGTTTCATTTATGTTCATTGTTTAAGTTGTAAACAATTGTTGTTGTTTTAACAAACCAGCTTAGCCCGAAAATTAATAATTTAATAAAGATAGACAATCATTTATCGACATCTGCTGGTGTAGGCCTACTGAATTAGAGCCATAGAGTCAAAGCTTTGCTGGCATGTTGAGCATTTATAGTATTTACAAAACATATATTGTGTAGATAATAAACAAAATGTATAGGGTAAAAAGATAAAAAATAAATAACTATATACAAATATCAAAGTTTTAATAAAACAAATTATGAATTTAAAAAGACTTTAGAAAGTGATAAGGCCTATATTATTTAATATACTGTATACATATTAACATTAATGATTAAAAACTTAATTTGAATACTGTCAAGGGGATGATATATTTATGCAGCAAGAATCAATTTTCAATTTTAGATATTCTAGATAGTATTTAAAAATGACTAGGCAAAATGAGAAAGCATTCAGTGCTGTTTCCCATTAAACGTAAAAAGGATCGTTTAATTCTAAGGGTCAAAGAGAGGATGTAAAATGAAATCAAAAGTTTCATATGTGGACCTCAGGAAAAAAAGATCAATAATAAAAAGTATGATATGACCCTTTTAATGACTGAAAGCTTCTGTGAGGAATCTGCTGTCCAGATACAAATACCTTGTGGCTGAGAAAATATCATCAAACTTCTGCTTGAGAGCTTTCCCTTCACTGAGAGGCCAGTTGGACTCCTCTTGATGGCAGAAGATGACATGGCTGATAACAGCTTTGGAGACTCCCAGCAATGAGACCATCTCGCGGTCTATTTCAGAACATTTAGAATTCAGCCTTTTCCATTCTCCATTCCTGACATCAAGAGAGGTCAAGACATATTAATATCAAACAAGCAAACAAGTCCTTCAAACAGGGACCATAATGTACAATTTTCAAGGGCCAAGTGGGAGTAAAAATGGGCAGTTTCATTTTTTTTTTTTTTTTTTTTGGAAACCTCATAAATCCAACATAAAACATTTAAAACAACATTCTACAAACTTCTCAAATAAATCAATAAAATGAAAGATTCAAAAGGAAGAAATTCAAAAGGTCTACAAATGAAAAACAGTTATACAATTATGCAGAAAATGTTATGAATATTATGAATAAATGTTATGAATAGCAAAATGACAAAAACATAATTCATTTATATTAAAAATTTAAAGGGTTATTAAATATTAAAGGGTTAGTTCACCCAAAAATGAAATTTCTGTCATTAATTACTCACCCTCATGTCGTTCCACAGCTTTAAGACCTTCGTTCATCTTCAGAACACAAATTAAGAGATTTTGATGAAATCCGAGAGGTTTTTTATCCTCCACTGAAAGCAACGAAATGACCACATTCAATGTCCAGAAAAGTAGTAAAAACATTGTTAAAATAATCAACATGACTACAGTGGTTCAACCTTAACGTTATGAAGCGAAGAGAATACTTTATGTGCACAAAAACAAAACAAAAATAGCAACTTTACTCATTCGTCTCTCCTCCGCTACTGTTTACGTCCAGCGCTTCCATTCGTCTCTCCTCTGAGCAGCTATGCTGTTTACGTCGGCGTTCAGACGTAAACACAGAAATGTAGCACTGCGCCAACTGCTTAAAGGGGACATTGGATGCAAAATTCACTTCTACAAGGTGTTTGAACTTAAATGTGTGTTGGCAATGTCTACACAACCACCCTATAATGATAAAAACCCACCCAGTGCTTTTTTTAATCCCCACAACTCATAAGCACTTTGTCAGATCAAGCCATTCACAGATTCTTGGCAAAGTGACGCAAATTTGCACAGGCCCCTCCCACAACTCTTGACAGACACTGCCGTTTTAGCATAGACCCACCCTGAGTGAGCTGTAAACAGTCCGCCATTTTTTCGACCCCATGCAGGTGTAGACAAGAATGTCTCAAACAACTGAGGCATTTTGTTATTGGATATAAGAATGAACATAGCAGCCAACCTTTACTCTCGACATCTGAGTCGCTGAGGACGCAGTGGATTCATTTTGTTTTTGAACGCGCCCCCAGATCTACCTATATGCGTTTATGTCTGTGCTAAAAAGATTATGTTTTGCTAAGTTGAGTTCCTGAAGGATTAGCCTGGGTGCCAGCCCGATTTTACCAATTCCAATCCACAACATTTTTTGGACGGGAAGTTCGGTCTGGACTCGATCCATTGTGGAGTAATTATGCTCGGCTCCCAGAAGGCCGAGCCAATCAAATTGCCAGGGCGGGCTTTAATCGATGATGGACAGGCTATCTGCGGTTACGTAACCGCCCACGTCATCATTAGAGCACTTGGGTTGAATTGGTTTTCACCAACGATGACTGCAGCTGCAGAAGTAAGATGTTTAGATTCCGCTATCACGTCTGTAATAAAAGAAATCGACAGCGCATTAATTTTAAAAGACGAACAAAGAATCGCAATCAAGGCATTTGTCGATGGGAAAGATGTGTTTGCCGTCCTTCCAACGGGATTCGGCAAAAGTTTAAGTACAAGTTCAACATGACGTCACTTACTGCGTTGCTCTGATTGGTTGAAGGTCTATCCAATTGAGTGCAGAGTTTTTTTTTTTTTTTACTGGTTCGGTTAAGACACGCCCCATAATTCAAGTGCAATGGAGCAGTATCAGACTCACATTCTGCAGACCTGCCAACATGTACGCATTTTGCGTACCAGGTACGCATTTTGACCTCAAAGTACGCTGGTACGATTTGTCACTCTATACTACGGCAAAAACCCTTTACTCCTCTGTGCACGCGTAGCCACTCATTTTCCAGCAAAAACTGCGACCAATCAGCGCTGGAGTTCATTTCCTCAGAAGTAGCAAGGTCTCATGATCTGACAAGATGACGTACGGCCTATCAATAAAAAAACTGCAAATCCTAAACAAATGACCCGCTCGATCCCTCCTTGACTCCCGCCATCACATTGACTGAAGTGTTCTAAAATACGATGAAAGCGCACTCACGGGCACTTTTATAGGCCTTAGGTAAACAGACAGCTATGAGAGTGCACTCCTGAATGTTGACCAGCACCAACATCTAAATAAAATTGAAACCACTGATTATGAAGAATGTTGTGATGTGTGACAGAATCTGACAAGCGTAAGTTTTGGAAGATCAGGCTTTTATTTAGTCCATTCTCAGTGTTCAGAAACGTACAGCCTACATGTGTGGCGTTATTGTGTTAAGAGATGGACTAAAAGTGAACTCAAACATGCTTACATAGCCTACTTATTTCTGGATGAAGATTCTTCAAACAGTGGTACTAATGCATTTAAGGATGTGCCGTGCTGGTCTCAATGCAGCGAGCCCTCTCACTCTAAACACAAACGCTGTCTGTCTATAGAGGCCTATAAATGAACCCAGTCTTCATGTATTTTATAACACTTCAGCTTGTGTTATTCTTATCAAGTGCGGGTCATTTTTTTGTCAGAAAAGATTTTTAAGCTATCCACCCGTAAGTTCTCTAAGATTCCTAAATGACCTTGACACTTCTAGTTAACACAGACCTCCAGGTAGGTTCGGACTAAGTTCTTGGAAAATGGTGGCGCTGAATACTAAATGCGTTTTGCTCTTGATTGGTCCTTTCACACTTCATTCTTCAACCTTAATTCTATAAATTATGTTTGTATTGGTTAACCATGTGTCTTCAGCGAATGTTTCCACTTGTTTATAATGTCAAAGACAGCACGCTGACCCAATAGAAAGCACTATTTGCTGTGGGATTTGGTCATGCTTTGGAACTGGAATAAAATGCAGTATTTCTAAATGAATTGCATGTAGTCAATGTTTGCTGTCCTTCTCATGAGTATTCTAATAATTTTTGACTAGTTTTCAGTACAAAACCTGTATAAATCTCTTTTTGGCTCAGGTTAGTTGTATGTAAATAGCCTTCTTGAAAACCTGCAAACTAATAATTTTCTAGTCACACCTAAATATAAGAATGCGATTCACTTGTGGTTGTCAGCCTGTCATAAGAACACATTATGCATATGCAAGACTTATAAATGAATTTAAAAACAATATTAATGAGCAGGTGTAGTTAAGATTTTTGATTGTGTCAAATTAAAAAAAATTAACAGTCAAAATTAAAAATGGGTGCTGTGTGCTTTGTTTATTGTAAAAAATATGATCAGAAAATACCCCCCCCCCCCCCCAAAAACTTGCCTAAAAAAATAAACCCGTGCCCCTGTCCACGTCACTGGTACTGCGAAAAAATTTTCCAAGGTTGGCAGGTCTGATTCTGCCTAAAAAGATTATGTTTTGACGAAAAAGCTACTGAAGGATGGATCAGTACCAACTGTTCGTGATCCAGCTTCACCTCGAGAAGATGTGAGTATAGTTTTTTTTTATGAATCTTTGCAAATCGCCTTTCCTAATAATGTGCTAGTTACCAAGTTCCACAATGAATGCGGCTAAAGTTAAAGGCCAGTTCACACCGCACAGATAAATGCCAACAAACACGTCTGTTGGAGTTTGTTGGATCAGGACACAGCTAGTGTGATACCCCTGTCGGCGTCTGTTGCCGTTGGTCGGAGTTTGTTTTCACCCGGCTGAACATGTTTAATCTGCGTTTGTTGGGTCGTGGAATGTCTGAGCAGTGTGGTATGATTTTCCAGCAAACGACAACAAACTCTGACGTAATCTGACCTGGCCACAAACCGCTGCCATGACGATACCTTGCAAAGACAGCTGTTTGATTGCGCCGGCGCTTCACGCACACACAACAAAACACTGCAAACGTGATATTGCAGCTTGTTCATTATCAAAATAATACAGTCGAACATACATGTTGTCATTTCGATTTAGAACCTTCTCACTGTAATTCATAACTGCACGTTTATAATGAACAATGCATTAAGGTGATTGTCTTATTACAAACTGTGTACATTTTACGTAAATATAACATGGTAACACTAAAATAAGGTTTATAAAGGTGATAGTTAAAGAGTAACAAGTAATTTTCAAATGTATTTTAATTGTTTTTGAGCATTTATAACTGCATAAATAAGAATGGTGAGTTCAATGCAATACCTGCCAAATAGTGTTTACAGTCCGCTCGTGGAAGATAGGGGTGGAGTGAACATTAGCTCATTATCATTTAAAGGGACATGCACCAAAACGGCTCGCTGTGAACAGAGCTGTTTTTGGACAAGGTAAAACGACTGTTTTTTTTTTTGTTTGTTTTTTTTACAAGAAATTTATGTTAAGAAAAGTATGTTATAGACTTTATGAAGACCCTAAAGAATCATATTAACTTGTGGAAAATTGGCATCCAATGTCCCCTTTAAAGGTGCTAAAGAGGATGTTTTGTTTTATACATTTTTGCAATATTACTTGAAACTGTCTTTACTAACTGATAAAATACTATTTATTAGGTGCACTGAAAGTAATAATATTAATATACATCATCTGTGCACGAGGTAGGGCCTTAAAAACATCAGCCAATCGCGTAAACGATTGGCCCTCTGGCTTGTCAATCACTGCCATTACGTTCCTTGTGAGAGACATGCGCGGATTGGCCCTCTGGCTTGTCAATCACTGCCATGACGATCCATGTGAGAGACGTGCGGCTGCGCGCTCCAGTAACATTCCACACTCCACAGGCGCCGCATGCAATGTTTTTGTCAGGAGACAGGAGTAACAACTGCAGATTATGGGTGCTTCTCAATACTTATTTGTGCATCCTCGTTTCCTTTCCTTGCTTCCTTTCCTCGCGTCTTAGCTCCACCCCTTCAGGATGCGATGGGAGGAAACAAGGAAAAGATGAGAGGACGGAGGAATTGAATCAAGTGAAATGATATATCCTCGCTCCCTTTAGCATCACTTCAAAGCGTCATCAGCTGCACTCGAGGGATCTGCCCATATGTTGTTAAAGTTTGGTTATTTAAAAAATATATAATATATATTAATAAAGCAAGATGCCCCGTTGAAATATGTGAGATGTCAAGTTTATTTAAACTGCATACATTAAAGCATGCATTTAAATTATTGTGACAGATATGAAGGGGAGGAGAATTTATACATGCGTCATGTTTCTCAACGAGAAAGACTTCCGCAAAGGATGCACCTGTGTATCCTCGCTCATAACTCCTCGGGAAGCTTCCTCACTCCTCGATCCTCGCCGTGCAATTAGAGAATTGAGATGTCCTTCAAGATGGCTGAGCTCGATCGTTTTCCGGGTCATAGGATGGAGGACGGAGGAGCGAGGAAACGAGGAGGGATATTGAGAAGCACCCTATGAGTTACCTGCAGTGAGTCCGACATAATGAATCCACTAAGTGTGTGCGCGACGTTAAGTGTAAGGCCGATTATGAATGTAAATTGATACTTATGACTGATCGCGCTCAAATGCGTCCAGTCAGAGCCAGTTGCTTTCAGTCTGCGATTACAGTCGGTGTTCAAATTCCATGTGAAAGTATATAAATCTGCTTCAGGAGCAGGAAACAATCGCTGTATGTTGAGCATAGTCAGAATGTTTTAGCTAGTCGTTAAATGTGTGCCCGGCTTAATAACACAGCGAATGCCGGTGGTAAACACTCGTGTTCCGATACTCGTGCACGAGTTTTGGGAGGCGTTCCCTCTAAATGAGCTGTGAAGGAGGGGGGTTGTTCTTACCCATGCGCTCATTTCAAAAACTCAGTCGACAAAAAGAACCTCTTTAGCACCTTTAACAGACTGACGGGGAAGAGAAAAAAATGTTGAACAAAGTGGTTATTTTTGTTTTGTTTTTGTGCACAAAAAGTATTTTCGTCGCTTGATAACATTAAAGTACACATGAAATCAAAATTGACCTTATTTACTTTGTTACTACATATTACTAGTCTTGTGGTAAACAATTAATACGTGCAAGTTAAAACACAGAAAAAAAATTGTTTGTCGTGGTAATCTTTAATCAAAATCTGAAAAGTTACTTCCGGTTTGGAATGGCGTTCCTTCACTGATAACGTCAGTTTGACGGCTTGGGTTGAAAACGCGTAAACCTCTCCCCTCCAACTGTTAGTCTGCTATGAGTGAGAGATGGAGAGGAGGAGCGTTAAAGTAAAACTCTGATTCAATAAAAATATTCCATTTCACTTGGAAATATGTAACAACACTGGAGAAAAGTCGTTTGCAACTTCCGGTTCACGCTGACTTTAAAGTTGAACCACTGTAGTCACATTAACCATTTTAACAATATTTTTTACTAGTTTTCTTGACATTGAATGTGGTAATTTCGTTGCTTTCTATGGAGGGTAAAAAAAAAACCTCTCGGATTTCATCAAAAATATCTTAATTTGTGTTCCGAAGATCAACGAAGGTCTTATGGGTGTGGAACGACATGAGGGTGATTAATTAATGACAGAAATTTAATTTTTGGGTGAATTAACCCTTTAAACAACATTTTAAATCACATAGAAATACATAGCATTCAAAGGTTTGTGATAGTAAAAAAATTATAGCATTACAAAATATTTCTATTCTAAATGATGCTGTTTTTATTTTTTATTTTTTAAGCAAATAATCCTGAAAAAAAAAAAAAAAAAAAAACATATTCCACAAAAATATTAAGCAGCAACTAATTTTAACACTGATAATAATAAGAAATGTTTCTTGATCATCAAATCAGCATATTAGAATGGTTTCTGAAAGATCATGTGACCCTGAAGACTGAAGTAATGATGCTGAACATTTATCTTTGACAACACATGAATAAATTATATTTTACAATATATCAGCCAGGGCTCTAGATGTACACTTTAGAGCAGTAGGACCAGTGCCACCAAGTTCTACAGATGGATGGCACCACCACCTGATTTGGTAGCACCAAAAAATAATTAATAATATTAATGATGTTTTATTTTTTGGAAATGCACATTTGACAGTAATTCGAGTTAAAAATAGCAGTAGCTTGAGATACAGATTCAAATTTATTTTAATTAACAAAAACATTAACATCTGTAAAAATTGTAATGACCTCATTTTTAGAACTCTATTCTTATTAAAACTGGTCTTCCAGTATTATGTTTAACTATATTCCATTAATTCTTTAATACATTTAAAGGTGCCCCAGATTATGTTTTTAAAAGATGTTATATATGTTGTGATTCGCCTGTTCTTCGGAGGTCTTTTAAACAAATGAGATTTATATAAGAAGGAGGAAACAATGGAGTTTGAGACTCACTGTATGTCATTTCCATGTACTGAACTCTTGTTATTTAACTATGCCAAGATAAATTCAATTTTTCATTCGAGGGCACCTTTAATGTAGAATATTAAATTATTATTATAAACATGAATGAACATCTGAAGGTATGTTGAAAGATACAGTACAACTTACAGAAACCTCTCAATCAGTGTTTCAACCATGACATTGATAAAACAGCTCGTAAACAATATGCCACGCTGAATTTACCTCAGAAAAGCCATTCCGTGTCTACAGTTTGTTAGTTCACTAGAGAAATTAACTCTAGAGAAGAGCATTTTGCTAAAAATATGCACTATATTAGCCTAAATATTAATTATATTTTACTTAACCTTAGATGTCTTAATTATTTAATGTACCGGTATTTTTAAATAAAACAAGTTATGACAGCCACTGTGTAAATGATTATATTTCAAGAACGAATTAGAGTAGAAACATAACTAATGTTAACTCTTGATTTTAATAATGTATTAGTAAATGCTGAAATTAACATTGACAAAGATTTATAAATGCTTTAGAAATGTAGTTCATTATTAGTTCATGTTAATGTAGTTAACTAATGTAAACTAATGAACCTTTCTGTAAAATGTTACTGAAAGTTTTGCGGTAATGTGATCAAAAATATTTAAGAACCGTCGATTCTGAATTTAAGACAATTTAATACTTTTTAAGGCCTTTTATTAGGAAAACTTTAAGATATTTTAAGACTTTTTAAGGACTTGCGGCCACCCTGTATTCGCAACTACAGGAAAAAAGTCCCCGTATATTAAAATAGAAAATAATATTTTACAGTATTACTATATTTACTGTATTTTTGATAAAATAAATGCAGCCTTAGTGAGCATAAGAGACAACTTACTGGAATCTGTAAATAAGACCGTCAATGGTTTTGAACTCAGTTTTCTTGCCCTTTTGTGTACTTTGCATAGACCTGTGGACCATCATAGTTTCACCATTCACATCTTTAAACTTGAGTTTGATCAGTGCCTGTACATCCGTCTCATGAACATCCTACAACAGACCAACATTATCTATTAAACTCTATAGAAACAAAGTGTCATACTGCCCAGCTCTTGCATGGACAATACAAACCAGTGTTTGTAAGTTTGGAAAAGTTGAATAAGCCATGCAAAAATACCTGTAATTCAGAACATTTCTACAACTGCTTATATCTGTTTACTTGAATTACTCTTGTCAAGGACCTACTTTGGGATCGTGGACAAATGTGCTTCCTTTACTTCCTGGTGGAAAGTCTCCTGTAGTGACATATTTAATACACTCAATGATGGTCTGGAAATTCATAAAAAAGAAATAGTTAATATCCACCTTTTCCCTACGCCCCACGACACTTTGCATGAATCATGGGAGCATTTCTAAACCACGAGTGCCACCCATAATATAAAATGCAGTAGGCTCGTCAGGAAAAAAAAAGTGGATATTTATATATTATTTATTTATATATTAGAGTTTAAATATATTGCAATAAGCACAAATAAAACAATATTTAATTAATTGTTTATAATGATAAAAAGAAAATTAAAAGTAATTGTTATATTTTTTCATCAATAAAAACAATATAGGACACTCAAAAGGTTAGTTCGCCAAAAAAAGAAAATTCTGTCATTATTTACTCACCCTCATGTCGTTCCACACCCTTTCGTTCATCTTCGGAACACAAATGAAGAATCTTTCTGATGAAATCTGAGTGATTTCTGTCTCTCCATAGACAGCTACAAAACTACCACTTTGACACATAAAGAGATCGTAAAACTAATCCATAAGAATTAAAGGTGCCCTTCGAATGAAAAATTGAATTTATCTTGGCATAGTTGAATAACAAGAGTTCAGTACATGGAAAAGACATACATTGAGTTTCAAACCCCATTGCTTCCTCTTTCTTATGTAAATCTCATTTGTTTAAAAGACTTCCGGAAAACACGCGGATCACAAACATAACACCGACTGTTACGTAAGAGTCGGGGTGTACGCCCCCAATATTTGCATATATGCCAGCCACATGTTCAAGCATTAGACAAGGAAAGGCAGTATTAACGTCTGGATCTGTGCACAGACAAGGTAAGCAAGCAAGAACAACAGCGAAAAATGGCAGATGGAGCAATAATAACTGACATGATCCATGATATCATGATATTTTTAGTGATATTTGTAAACTGTCTTTCTAAATGTTTCGTTAACATGCTGCTAATGTACTGTTAAATGAGGTTAAAGTTACCATCGTTTATTACTGAATTCACGGAGACAAGAGAGAGCGTCGCTATTTTCATTTTTAAACACTTGCAGTCTGTATAATTCATAAACACAACTTCATTCTTTATAAATCTCTCCAACAGTGTAGCATGTTAGCCGTTAGCCACAGAGCATAGCCTCAAACTCATAGAGAATCAAATGTGAACATCAAAATAAATACTTTACTCGCATGATTCGATGTATGCACACTAAAATATATTGTTAGACCAAAAATATCTTATCAATTAATTAAGTAATAAAGCATGTAATAAAGTAATAAAGAAATTTAATGACGTCTATTGCTTCAGCCTTATTTAAAGGCCGCGGAAACATGGGTTTGTTTGTTACGCACTTCATCTTCCACAACCGACGTTTTTGGTTTTCTTCCTATTTATTAAATATAGGCAATTGGTTGATGAAACATTGATTGAAATTAAGATACATTTCTACAAAACGAAATTCACTTTAAAGGACTTACTATAAAACAAAACTTTAGCGGTCAAATTATGTCTGTCCCGCTGTGTCCCGAATTGCGCTCCGTTGCTATTCACTTTTCATAATCAACAAGGCTATGCATTTAAAAAAATAATAATATTAGGCTGCCCAATATTAAAATATAATATCCCTCTGGCCGACGAAGTCTGATAGATTTTTTCCTCAGAGAAACAACTCGTGATTTTTGGCGGCCTACAGATTAGGCAAGACTACAAATGGTCTACTTTTATTAAATTTTATTTTATATTTACGCTCACAATAACAACAACACTTGTAGGTGCGATTTAAAAAAAAGGGTGCGCTTTCAGCTGTCTCTCTGCGGAATCTTTCTGAAACGTCTCAAAAATTAATTTAAACTCGGCGACTGAAAAAATCAATTTGATAATAAATTTGTAGGTCTGTGTATAGATCTATCCGCTAATGTGTTGTTTCTGAAATCATGGCCTGTGCTCGTTGCGGCTCGTTGCCCCTTTGGTTTTAATGAGTAAATTAAAATATTTATTCCTGCAGTTAAAAAAATTTATTTAAAAAAATCAAATAAATATGCAATGATAATTCACCACATGATTCACTGTTAAATAGTTTTTTAAACTTGGGGCAGAGCTCAGATAAACTTCACAGACACATTCAGAAGACACCTTAGACTTATATTACATCTTGTGAAAAAGCATTCTTGGGCACCTTTAAGCGGTTTAGTCCAGATTTTCTGAAGAGAATAGAGCGCTTGTTATGATAAACAGATTTAATTTAGGCTTTTACTCGCATGTAAACATTGATCAGCGAACATAAGCAGAAGCTCAACATAACTTGAACTTCGCTGATCAGTGTTTACATGCGAGTAAAAGCCTAAATTAAATCTTCTCATCATAACAAGCGATCTATAGACCCCTTAATCGCCTACGTCACTGTGACGTCACCGCTCTAGCTGGAGGCAAAACATAAATAAGAACTAATAGCGGGCGCGCTAAAAGTTTGAGGTTTTGACTTTAAAATGTCGTCTTGTTGTGTTTTTGGCTGCCAGAATAGAAGGAACAGGACTTTTGGTTCAAAACTAAAGTTTTACCAGATCCCGGCAGACATTCCTTCACAGAAATCAAAAAGATAATTGTGGTTGAAAGCAATACGGCGTACAGACTGGACGGAGACGATCATAAATAATACTCGTTTTTGCAGTGCACACTTCATATCAGGTAAAATAATCGATGCATATGTAATGGTGTGTTGGTTTTATCTAGTACAAATCAGCAAGTTTCTGTTTTATAGGTGAAAAGTCGCCAACTTTCAGCGCACTAGCTAGCTTAAATGTTAAACAAACATACAGCGATAGATGTGTGTGCCATCCTTTGAATGGTCTCTTAAAATAATCCACATTGCTAGCCATAATCATAGTTAGCCCAGCGTTAGGTTACATTAGACAATAAGCCTCGACATAATTCCCTGAACCACTCGAAAGTAATTCATGTGTTGTCTAGGAAATATCCAAAACTTAAGTTAATTTACAAAAATAGCTGTCACGGTCCCGCAGAGTCAGTTACTGTACATATTCGGACAGTTCTGAACCTTCTTCTGCATTTATGTTTAATAAATCCCTCCTAAAACATGCTAGCTTAAGCTTGTCAACATTGAGTCCAGCATCTCTTTTTGCCTCCAGCTAAGCCCCGCCCACCAGGAAACGTTGCAATGTTTACAAACTTTTAAGGGGTCTATTCTCTTCAGGAAATTTAGACTTAACTGCTCGATTCATATGGATTAGTTTTCTGATCTCTTTATGAATGTTTTGAAGCATCAAAGTGATAGTTACAAAGGCAGTCAATGGAAGGAAATCTGACAGCATCTTGATGTCATCAAAAAGATCTTTATTTGTCTTCCGAAGATGAACAAAAGTCTAACGGGTGTGGAACGACCTCTATGGGAACGACATGAGGGTGAGTAATTAATGACAGAATTTTCATTTTGGGGTGAACTAACCTTTAAAGCTCTCCACCACTGTCAAATGTTTGTGTGTAGCCCTGTATTAATTTCTTCTATTAACTATCTCACCTGCATTTAAAATTATACACCATAATGACAGCAATATACAAACCGTTTTTCCAGCTCCATTAGGTCCCACAAGCACCGTCAGAGGGCTGAAGAAAGCTTGTCAACATTGAGCATATACATACACTCATTTGTATAGCATTTAGCAAATAAAAAAGCTCCTGTGCAAAACTCTTGTAGTTAGACACTTTTGTATAAAAAAAATCATTTTCCTGCAGGGCCCCACCAGCAATGTAAATTACGACCCGCAAAGGTGCTTCTGCTGCGGACCTGCGGTGAATCAGTTAATGAGACCTAGAGTTACGTGATATGAACAGGAAACAGGGGAAGAGTCATGTCTTTCCTTAAGAAAGGAAAAATCAAAAACGAAAAGAAAAGAAGATTAAAGAGAGAAAGGCAAATAGGGCAGCAGTTGCTCACTTTTGAAAAGAAAGGGCTCCAAATGTCAGAGCTGACATTGTTTTCATAAATATCTTCAGGTAGAATAGCATAAATGTTCGTTTATTTGAATAATATACCAATACTTTATAGTTAACATGGCGAGCAAACAATATTTCGATTCATGAGAAGCAGACGGAGGCGGATGGGAGCTCAACACACAGATCCAGGCAGCTGAGCAGCTTGTTTTCTGAGTTCTCAGAGTCAGAAGTTTATGAACGCATATTTTTTGTCAAAATCTAAAGCATCAAAGTGATAGTTACAAAGATTGTTCTCAGTTTAAGCACATCTTAATGATTGAAAATGACTTATTTTAAAACGTAATTCAAAGACTGAATGTTTAGTTTGGCGGTTATCTGTGATTCTATAGTCTGCATTTATTTTACACAGACAAATTCAGCAATTAACTTGTCTTAGCCTACACTTTAAAAAAGATTGTGACAATAAAGGATATTTTAGCAACCATTTAAAGCCATATATTTCAGTTTCAGACAAAAAATATATTAATCGAGTGTGGCTTATTTTGTTTACATTTTAAAGGTGCCCTGAACAAAATTGAATTTACCTTGGCATAGTTGAATAACAAGAGTTCAGTAGCCTACATGGAAAAGAACATTGAGTTTCAAACCCATTGCTTCCTCTTTCTTATGTAAATCTCATTTGTTTAAAAGACTTCCGGAAAACACAGATCTCAACATAACACCGACTGTTACGTAATCGGGACATTAATATGTAGCCCCCAATATTTCCATAATGCCAGCCCATTTCAGCGTTAGACAAGGAAAGGCAGTATTGACGTCTGGATCTGTGCACAGACAAGGTAAGCAAGCAAGAACAACAGCGAAAAATGGCAGATAGAGCAATAAAACTGACATGATCCATGATAGGATGATATTTTTAGTGATATTTGTAAATTGTCTTTCTAAATGTTTCGTTAGCATGTTGCTAATGTCTGTTAAATGTGGTTAGTTACCATCGTTTCTTACTGAATTCACGGAGACAAGAGAGCCGTGCTATTTTCATTTTTAAACACTTGCAGTCTGTATATGCATAAACACAACTTCATTCTTTATAAATCTCTCCAACAGTGTAGCATTAGCCGTTAGCCACAAAGCATAGCCTCAAACTCAGAGAATCAAATGTAAACATCAAAATAAATACTTTACTCACTGATTCGATGTATGCACACAGCATGCATGATGAACATCTTGTAAAGATCCATTTGAGGGTTATATTAGCTGTGTGAACTTTGTAAATGTGCTGTAATATAGTGGAGAGCTCGTGTGGCAGGGAGCACGCGATTTAAAGGGGCGGCGCGCTGAAAAAATCAGTGTATAGTTAATGATGCCCCAAAATAGGCAGTTAAAAAAATTAATTTAAAAAAATCTATGGGGTATTTTGAGCTGAAACTTAACAGACACATTCAGGAGACACCTTAGACTTATATTACATCTTGTAAAAAAGCATTCTTGGGCACCTTTAAGTGTTATTATGATAAAAATGCAATACCCCTCCCATTGGTATCACTATGGTATTTGGTACGGGGGCCCAGCAAGATGGTTTGTACCCAGGGCCCAAAATTTGGTGCTACGCCCCTGCTGAAGAAGGAGATCACTTGACTGTCTTTATCCTCAACTCCAAAACTCCTCACTCCCAGAATACTCATCTTTTCAATCTTGGACATTTTGGACCAGTGCTTTGACTTGTTGCCTTGAAATGATATAAAAGTAAAAATTCAACGTCAGTGCACACAATTAAAACTTCACATTTAGATAACCAGAACATAAAAATGATACGGTCAATTTCTTCCTATATTAATGAAAGCCTGTAAAGTTAATTTGACAGTACAACAGGCATACATGGTTTTAAAACACAGTCGTTATAAAGTGCAACTGAGCTAGCAAAAATACATTATTTATTGAAATAACTCACACAAGATAAATAACGCGGTAATCTCAACGTAAACAGTAATAGTTTGTTATGACTGCAGGCAGTCAATCAGTCAGTCGTGTGTTTCCCACGTCGGCGCAGTGACGTTCTTCCGTATTCAACTGTAAAAAAAAACTCTATGAAAAAAACCATAGAAAAAAACTCCGCGCGTCACGAGAATCAGCTAGAAACAACATATCCCATAATGCAATTTAATAATAATAAATAAAAAAGAGCGATTATTTTATAAAAAAAAATATTAACAACGTATACATAAAATGCAAGCAATTGTATATATAATTAAATAATATTGAAAAATAAATTATATTCACTTATTTCAATTTAATTTAATGAACTTTTTATTTTTATGGACACTTCCTACAGCTGAATTTTCAAAAAGTGAACTTTGTAGTATTATTATGGCCTATTAAAGCAGGATTTGTTGAAGTAGTGTGCAATTTTGAACACAGACAATGTAAGATTAGTAGTTGTAATTGCTTTCAGAACTAGTATGGGTTTACTAGCAGCACATGAATCAGATTATCAAAACATTTCAAATGCTCATGCATCTCTCCTGAGGAAACCGTCTTGTCAGTTTAATAGATTCAGCGTGAACACGACCAAGTTTGGTTTGTAGATGTGGCTGCAGAGCATTAAGCATGTGTGAAATAGTCGAATCGTGTTCGCGTGTTCAAGGATTTCAAAGGCTCACAGTGAACAGAGACCTGCAAACCTCTACCCACAATCGCTCAGATCTGCACAACCTTCCCTCTCATGCCGTTTCTGGTCTGTAAGTACTCCAAAGTAGGGTCAATATCATTTTACATTCACTGACCATAATAAACTTTTTGAATTCTATATTCTGATGTGTGGAGTCATATTTGATATTACGGAGGGAGGCTTCTCAAAGTATTCTCAATTATATTGTATAACAATATATCATTTCAAAATCGTTTTTTTTCCCCTGGCATATTTTGTCATTACCACATCCGTCCACTTGGTGGTGGTGTTTCGCTGCTGTTTGATAATGATGTTCAGTTTACCAACTACGTTTTGTAAGTAGATTTATAGAAAACGGAGATCATAAAGTCGAACTTGATATGAAAAAGAAGAGGCTCAAATGAGAAGAGAGTGAGTAGAGTCAGGAGGGTGAGGATAAAAATATAAAATAAAATAATGATAATAATAATAAAAAAACAGTATTATAAGTTTTTTTTAAAAAAATGGTTTTGAAAGAAGTTTCTTATCTCACCAATGTTGCATTTATTTGATGGGAGAAAAAACAACAACATTAGAATTTAACATAACTATTTTCTGTTTTAAAATGTAATTTATTCCTGTGAATTTTCAGCATCATTACTCCAACCAGTGTCACATGATCCTTCATAAATATCAATTATTATTGGTGCTCTCTTGTTAATGGTTATTATTATCAATGTTGAAAAAACTACATACTAAATGTTTTGTGGAAACTAAGGTATTTTCAGGATTTTTTTTTTTTGCTGAACAGAAAGCTT
Organism: Megalobrama amblycephala; assembly: GCF_018812025.1. Classification (NCBI taxonomy): domain Eukaryota; kingdom Metazoa; phylum Chordata; class Actinopteri; order Cypriniformes; family Xenocyprididae; genus Megalobrama; species Megalobrama amblycephala. The sequence goes on along the minus strand of NW_025953407.1, from coordinate 47,160 downwards.
AAAACAAAAATAGAATAAATAAAACTCAAAATATGTTGTAACATTAAAATGTCAAACTTTTGAATTGTTAGTGTGTTATAGTTTCCACAAAAAAAGTATTCAGTTTTAAACATTAATAACAAGAAATTTTTCTTGAGCACCAAATCATCATATTAGAATGATTTCTGAAGGATCATGTGACACTGAAGACTGGAGTAATGATGCTGAAAATACAGCTTTAATCACAGGAACATACTAGATTAAAAAAAAAAAAAAGTACTTTAAAAAGGCACGTGACTTTATAGAGACCTCATGGATTATGTACATCTCTTCACATTTGTAAGTAACATGCTCAGTGAACATAAACATGACAATCTTACTTAGGGTTCCTTGTGAATCAATATATTGTGTACATGAATTTAGGCACTGGTCAGGACAGTAAAGATCCTGGCTCACTACACATTGGGACCCTAATGACGCTGGCGACATAGTACAACATCACTACTGGTATTGATGAACAACAGAACTGATATCTTTATTACTTTTTTTAACATTTAAAGGGGTCCTCGATTAAGATTTCACTTTTTCAACTTCAGTTAGTGTGTAATGTTGCTGTTTGAGCATAAACAACATCTGCAAAGTGACGACGCTCAAAGTTCAATGCAAAGGAGATATTTTCTTTTACAGAAATCACTTTTTAAGGACTACAACAAACGGCGGGTAGGGACTATAACGTGCTTCTTCCCAAGTTAGTGACATCGCTAACCATAAAATGTACATATACCCCGCCCCCGAGAACACACAAAAAAAAGGGGGTGAGGCCATGTTGGGCTGCTTTAGAGAAGAGGAAGAGTTGTTGTCGTAGAGTGTTCTTGTCATGCCGTCATTTTACACCGGACTGCTTCACAAACGAGGGTCAATTCAGTGCTGGATTTGCACAAAAGATTAACATGACGAACATGAGTTGAATCAACTCCACAGCAACTACATAAATTTATCCACTAACCATTCAGAAACGTCCAGTTTCATTCCAAAAGTTGTAACTTCTTCCTGAGTCTCTCCATCAGTGTCGACTACGGTTTGAACAATGTAAGGCTGAACACCGTTACTGACAATCCTCATTTTGGCTGCGTGAGATTCTCCAGTTTTGTTGTTGTTGAGCTGTTAAAGCTCCGCCCTCTTCTGGAAAGGGGGCCGGGAGCAGCAGCTCATTTGCATTTAAAGGGACACACACAAAAACTGCGTGTTTTGCTCACACCCAAATAGGGGCAAATTTGACAAGCTATAATAAATGATCTGTGGGGTATTTTGAGCTGAAACTTCACAGACACATTCTGGGGACACCAGAGACTTATAGTACATCTTGTGAAAAGGGGCGTTATTGGTCCCATTTTGATAAATACTTTGCTTGTTACATATACGTGCAACATTTCAGCCGAAAATAAATTATAAATGTTAGCTATACATTATGTACATTACCTGTCTAGTGATGTATGTTTATGCTGACATACGGTTTTCATTTTAAATACACATCTATAGTATGCGTGTCTGTAGTGAACATTTATAGTGAGTTGCTCACGTGATTCATGTTTCACTCTCAGACCTTCTGTTTATGGAAACATAGGCTGCATCTGAAAGCTGAAATATGCCGCCTTCAGAGGACGCATTCCAAGAAAGGAATCATCAAGTCATGTCTGAATTCAATGTTAGATCACTTCCTGTCTCCTGAGATGTCTTTATCTGATCGATGTTTGAAGGCAGCATAGATGTATCCTTTGATATCAATCCTGTACGTTTCATTCTCTGTGTTCCAAAGCTTGCGTTATTTTGCTGTAGATCATTTAACCATTGCGCTGCCTCGAAGGTCTGTCCAAAATCAATTTCGTGAAGTACCTTCATGCGCAAACGCTACCTACAGAGTCACTGTCTGATAAGGCAGTGAGGCAACAAGTCAGCTGCCAAAAGATGTGGATGCAGCCATAGTGAGCAACGACACTCCCTTTTTTTCACGGTGCATTGTGGTACTTTTTAGGGAGCATACATTTCAGCTTAAAATGGTGACTCCCTGATCAGTGCCCTTACTACTGAGCTATAGAGCTGATTAAGATGCACCCTTAAAAAAGATTGTCAATTGTCCTTTGAAATTTCTAAATTTACACTATAAACAAACCTTATTTTAAAAGATCCACACTGTAATTTTCTGCATCTTTTAAAGGACATGAACCCAATATACGGGCCAAATTTCAAGTCGATCGGACCCTAGGTTGCACAGTTACAGCTGTTTTCATGTTTTTTTTCAAGTTGTAGCGCCACCTAGTGTCCAATCGACGCTATTTTTTCATCGTGACCAAAGATTGAGCCCCTAAATACGTGTACCGAGCTTGGTGCAAATATCTCATTTTGTTCTTGAGTTATAGCCATTTTAGTAAAAGTGGCTCCGCCCTCATCGTTCGTTTTGGCACCCCTTAGCGACTGTGAATAAAAATTTCAACTTTTTTATTAGATAATTATTGATATTCAGACTCCAGAGAACATTTCTGGACTGGTTTGGTTCCGGTCGGGTCAAAAACCTAGAACTAGTTCACAAAAGTAGGTTTTTGAAAAAAACCCAAAATACCCAAAGATTTAGAGACATGCATCTTGTTTGCCCTGAGCCAAGGATTCCAACGATATAAGACACTTGAGCCTAGGCCTAACGGTTCAGGAATCATGGGCTATTTCGTACTTTTGACTAGAGACCTGCTCCCGCAGGATTCTGTCTCTCTCCCGCAAAAAACTGTGTTATATTGTTCCGCTCCTGTCCGCAAGATTCATGTTTTGTCCTGCATAAAAGTAGCTTATATAGATTTTTGTCTGTACATCCATGAAATAAGTTATGTGTCACCACAACATCCCAGCATAATCTCTGTATTTAAAAAAAATTATTTAGATACTACTGATAATACATTTGAACCCATAGTGTACTACAAGTGGTAGCTAAATATATTTTTTAAATACAGAGATAGTATATTAAAAGTAAATGGTGTCTCAAAATAGCACAGTTGAGTACACTTAGATGTTCTTAAAATTATCTTAAGAAGTACTAAAGAAGAATTTTTAGTATATTAAGTACAAAATTAGTGCACGAAAAAAGAGCATTTTAAGTACATTATAGAAGTGTACTTTTTTTTTTTTTTTTTTTTTACCTGGGACTCCTCTCACGTACTGTTTTCTTCTATTATACAGTAGGTAAGTTGAACGCACATTAAGTAGCTATACATATTTCTAAATCTCGCGATAATCAGTGCATCACCCAGGTAATTCTTGCCTACTCTTTTATGAATACTATGAATTAGAGATTGACCGATATATCGATTTACTGATATTTTCCCCGATATTTAAGCATTTTACCATAATCGGATATCGGTTTTGTAATATTGGATTTACCCGTAAACGCCGCCATCTTGTGGATGTTTTGAGAATTGCGCACAGGATCGCCACTACAGCACATCTGAGGGGAGACGAGACAACAGTGTGCACATGTAAAGTATAGGCTACTTACCTGCTTTGCTGTAATTAGTAAACTTTATTTAGCCTGAAATGTAGCTAGTTTATGCAACTTGTCTCTAAGAAATAGTGTTTTTAAATCTTAAAACAAAGTCACTGTAATGAATAAAAATTATACCTTTTAGCCACATGGTGGAATTGGCAGACGGTCCCTTCATCATGCGTTTATCGAGCTCAGAGAGCCCCCTAGTGGTCGGGAGTTTTTCCATTGTGTTGTAGTACCTACACCCTAAAGTATGTACACATTTTGTGTATTGTGATTTTGGAAGAAAAAGTTATATTTTATATATAAATATACATATATAATAACTGAAAAATGTCAAATTATCTTTTGTTGAGTGAGAGTGGGACTCTTATTTTGAAACTGGACTCGTGCACACGGTTGCTCCGGTCTCCTCATTTTTTCCTGTTTTTACAGGTAGGCCTACTTTCTAATCTGCCAACACGTATGGGGGTAAATTGATGCCAAAACCATTGAAAATGGACAGACTGTGACGGCCCCAGGTTTGGGCCCTCTCTGGTTCTTTGTATTTTGCTGTGTTTTGTCCCTTTAATCCAGGTAATTGGTAGGTGGAGCTGATGGCTGGTGTGAGATTAACAGAGCAGGCGGGGCTCAGGTGGCTATAAAGGAGCCTGCTTGATGATTTGATTCTCTTCTCCTGGCCTTCCGACTGATTCTGTTCTGTTTGTTTCTTTGTGTTTTACACCCATACACTCCACTCACACATACACTGCATACATTCTTATCAGACAGACACCTACAATTGTATATTTTGCTTAATTTACTTATTAAAATATCTAGTATTATTTTGAGACCTGTGTGGTTTCCCTCTTTTGTCACGTACTGTTGAGCCAGGTTGTGACAAGAGTTAAAAATCTGTGATACGGCAAATAATGATTTTTTTTTGCAGGTGCGTTTATGGATGTATTGCACATGGTCAACTGCGTATAGAGTAGTGTACAATGAAGTAAAATTTTCCTGTCAGTGTTTCATTATTATATCTGATATTTTTGTGTGAATATTACTGATATGTTAAAGTGTACCTTGCATTTTACTGTGATGTACAACTTTGGTCAAATATTTTTTTCTTTCTTTATTTTTTTCTTTCTGGAAAGTCTGTATAACCACAGGCCGGTGCAGACTTGTTCTCCCTTTAACCAATGTGTCCTGGTCGACTATTTCTGTAAGGAATTTTTGTTTCAGAGTGGTGGAAATAGTATTCACTTTCTTTAGACTACCTCAGTAAAAGTAGTACGACCAGACTGTGAAAACACTACATGACAAGCAAAAGTCCTGCACTGAAAACCTTACTTAAGTGAAAGTAGTAGTGACATTCACCTAAAGTATGAACAGTAAAAAGTCAAAATGCAGTATAACGATCCCATCAGTGTTTCATAACCATGATGTTCCTGTATTAATGTTAAGCTGCATTAATGTGCATGTTGGATTTCAATGCTGTAGCCTAGATGTTTAAGGTTTATCTCATTTTATATGCTTCCATCTATAGATAGATGGTTACATATCTATCTATATAGTGATATAGTGTGTAGGTAGTTGCCAGTGTGTGATGAGCATGCGTGGCACAACAATGGGCAGCAACACAGTGACAGCTGAGGGAAAAGACCATTTTGCCTGTAACTACTAACTGTAGTTTCTAGATTTCTGTAGATTTGTAAAATTTATTCTGTTAGTGAAAATACTATAGAGGGGAATATATATCCGATAAACCTGATCAAAAACCACTATGGCAAAAGCCCTCAAATATGGACTAGATTGCACCAGAGGTTTAAGATGCTGAATCAACATAAGACAGCAACGTCACTATCCATGCGATTTGATGGTAATACAATTAAAAACAATATGCTTGACGACTAAAAATAGCTATTTTGTGTGTGGATATAATAAAGACACAAGTGTAAAATTCATAACAAATTTAACAACAAACTGGATAAAGCCATCAAGTTCTTAAAAGAACTCCAGCTCAGAGAAACACACACACACACACACACACACACACACACACACACACACACACACACACACACACACACACACACACACACACACACACACACACACACACACGATGATACACAGGGCAACTTTTTGAGCAATGTTTCTGGGCAATGTTGCCATAAACGGTCAACCAGATGAGACACAGGGCCCACGACCGATCTAAATTATCCAGATAGCAATGTATTGTATTTTTTCAATGGGAAAGTGCACAAGCAACAATCACTCAGCAAGATTGCCCAGCAACAATGCTTAAAAAGTTGCCCCATGTACCATCAGCTTCACATACAGTCAACCAGCTGAATTGTCAGGCACTGATAATAACTTAAATGACAGCATGACTATGAGGGGTTGTTCTAGTTAACGGTAATACTATGTTCAGTGTAGTGTTGTCACGATACCAAAATTTTGACTTCGATACGATACCCAACTTAAATATCACAATACCGATACTTAAACGATACTATGGCAAAATCCTAAAACAGCAGGAAAAGTAAATTACATATGACAGAACTTCTTTCTTCACCAGTGTGCAGGCTGATACTTCTGGATTTGAGCTTCATTGCCATTAAGTTAGAGTTAGATTTAACATAATTTTTAATGTTTATTATTTTCATGCTCAATAAAATTGTAAATGATTTGCTGTTATGCTTTTTATACATTTAGGTGTTTTTGACAGTAAGATTGTAAAAATTATATTACTGTAAATAATTAAAGCAATGTTATTAAAGCACAAATTGGTTTAAAATAGCTGTATATACCCTTCACATATTTATGTATTTTTAAATTAATTTTATTTTTGCAACCAGATATCACTTATTAAACTTAGACTCAATAATACACCTTGTTGCGGAGGTCTGCTTTCACGAGTAAAATAAATAAATAACACTCATTTAATGTTTGAGAGCATAAACATAATGCTGGCATCACATTCACTAACTTGTCGCTCTTTAAATTCTTTGTACAAATCGGGATGTTTGACGGCAAGATGCTTTTGACTCCCTTCGCTTATTTTGTAACATCTTTTGCAGACGGGCTTTGTGGTGTCTGTGGGCTTGCCCTGGTTGTCGGCAATGTAAGCAAAATAATGCCATATTTATTTCGCTTTGTGCATCTGCTTTCTCAACAATTTGTGGACGGTCTGCAAGAGCACCTGTATTTGCAACCATACCTCTCGTTTCGTCACCATAAAAGCCGTTGCGCAGTTGAGAGGAATAAACACGCACTCAATGTGGCTTAGAAGCAGCGCGCTGCACGCACACTGCCCCCTGCTGTCACACATTAGGAAATACAGCTGGCACTCAAAGTACCGGTACTAATAAAATGAAGAACCGGACCGTTTTTAAAAGCAGGGTATCGCAATACCTTTCTAGTACCGGTATATCGTGCAACACTAGTTCAGTGTGTCATTAACTTACATATACTGCCATAAATGCTACGGGGACACAGTGCCGATACGTCCCCAGGGAACGTTTATTTTGTTGCTGTTGGCACAAAATGTGCAAGAACTGCTAACGTTAACTGTATGTGCTGTTGTTCTATGCTGTAAACACATGTTTGGTTATAGCCAGCTAAAGCTAAATGATATTATTAGGCTAACGTTAGTTGGACAAGTTATGCTGCATTCACACTGGGCGCCGGCGTCAACGCTTCTCATTTACTTTGAATGGGCGAAGTCATGCGTTGCCGAACTGAATCGTCGCTTCACTCGCGTTGCAAGCGGCAGAAGTTGAAGATTTCTCAAGCGCCAACGCAGGCATCATCCAATCAGATCGCCCTATGCAAATGCCCTAGAACAGTCGCTAGCCAATAGCGCTCGTGCAACACCGGGAAGTAATGTGACTGGCTGTTATCACTATAACGGTCGCGACAACACAAGCTTCAGACACGTCCTCCGTCAAGCGTTGGCGCTGACGCCCCGTGTGAATGCAGCGTTATAGGGTTAACTGGCCAACGCCAGGCTGTTGGTGAGTCGGTTTCTGGGCAGTTTTAACGACAGTGCATAACGTTAACGTACTGGGGTGCAATAAAGTTATTCTTTAAATGTCACACAGCTACTTAGTCAAGCGACCGCTTACCTGACAACCCATCCTGTGAGCGTCAGTCGGTCCGTCCTTTCCCAGCGCTGCCCAGGCTCTGTTTGCCTTTCAGTGCTGTGACACCGGCAACGGTAAAATGGCAGTGAGCCCAGCCCACCCATCAGAGAAGTGTCAGCTCTTATTTTGAAGATTTTTTACATTGAAGCAATACCTCTGATTGGCTGACTACACGTGTGGATCGTAGTCACACACTCTGTGGAAAGATAGTGCCAAAAAGATCTGTAGACGTGTGCAGAGGGATCTGTGAATGCCCTGTGATCTGCAAACACAGATTCAACACTTGCATGCTGAGCTTTGCACAGAATGTGTAAGAATGTCTTTTTACAGTGGTTTGAAAATACAAGTTAGACCGTGTTTGTTTGCCAATTGTGAGGAGGGCATTTGTAGATTTTTTTAATGGAAAAAACAGCAAAACAGCTGTGCCAAAATTCTGAAAACAAATGCAACACAATCTACAAACAAATAATGACCCTCATGCGCAGACAAATCACTTTGCATTCATTCAAATTCTGGTTGTCAAGTACAAGTCACTGATTTCTATTTGTGAATCATGAAGAGTCTGTGGATTTTTTTTATCTATTTGTAGATCTTGTTTTACATTTGTGGATCATGAGGAGTTTGTTTGCAGATTTGGAATCTATTTACAGTTATTTTATTTTGTCACAACAGCGAAACAATAGTGTCAGAATTCTGAAAACAAATGTGACACAATCTACAAACAGAACATGATCTTCACCTTGTGGATCACAAAGAGTTTGTTTGAGGACTTTGTATCTATTTGTAGATCTTGTTTTACATTTGCGGATCATGAGGACTTTGTTTGCGGATTTGTAGATTGTGTTTTGTGTTTAAAAGTTGTAATATCTATTTGTGACTTTTAGTCTGTCCATTTTCAATGGTTTTGGCATCAATTTACCCCCATAGTATATGGTCTCTCTCAACACACTGACAACAGTTCGCCTACTACAGCGCTGGGAAACCAGAGACAGACAGAAAGAAAGAGTGCGCGTTTGAATTTGCCACAGCATTAATATATGTAGTATATAATTTAACAGCGGGAAAGATGGCTACATTTATAAAGTGTTTGCGTGTGTCTCGACAGTTACAAATAAAGCCACAATAAGCTCATGGAGCGAACTTGTCAATCATTATTTTGATGGATGATGCAGAGAAAACTCTGACCAATAAGAGGACAGTTTTACTCGCATGTGACTTGCCTTAACACATTTTGGTACGCTTTGAAATGTTGCCATGTGAAAGCGAACTGAACCAAGAAGAAAATGCAACATTGTAACAAATTTAGTCCCTATTTCGGAACAAAACAAGCAACCCATAGGTGTGAAAACACCCCTAGACACGTACTTATACGGCCCATATGAAGGCATTGGGACTGAGAAGACATACTGAGGGTGCAGGGTTTACCTCTTAAGAAAAGTAGGCTATGGACTATTTTTTATATTTTGCACAAAGTAATAAACTACTAAAACAATCAATGTAATCTAATAATCAAAACTCTTATCATGAGGACAAACGAGAGTAGTAATTAAACTAGTAAGTTCAAAGTTTTTTTGTCTTCCCTTGCCATCTTTAAATACTTTCCCAAATGATAAAACTGTTTATTATGAAATGTTCTGAATAATAATGCTAAATGTATAGAGAAAAAAAAAAGTCTAAAAAGGCACCACGTCACAAACCTGGTTTAGTTAAAAGGTCAGAGTCATCTGTATGACAGATAAAAATAATTGTATTTGCTGTGTTCTTGTTTTCTGTAGTGTTTTAACAAAAGTATCTATTTTGCTGCTCACCGTGTTTTTGCTACTGTTGTTAAAATAAATGTGTCATCTGCCGAAGCAACGTGGAAGAAGCAGAAAGAGCTTGAATGAAGAACGTTTGGCTTTAGATCAAAATATTAGAGGATGTAGTGTCGACAGATCATTACTGTAAATGACCCTGAGCCCTTGTGGTGTGAACCGTTCCATAGTTTTGACACGGTTGCAGAAACGGTAAAATGGACAATAAAAAAAAAAAAAGAAAAAGAAAAAGAAAAAATGTAAGAACAAATTTTAATTTGTTAAATATAATGGCATCATCCCTATCAGATTTTAATGCTAAACATATCAATGCGAATCAAAGGGAGATTTTAAACCTCAATATTAATATAATTTAATGAAGACCAAAAATAGATAAAACAGCTAATTCTGAAGTAATCTACAAAATGTTTGAAAGGAGTCCTTGTGTAAGCTGAGAAGGTCAAGAAGGGACAAAATGAAAGTCCTTTTTGTTTACAATTTACTGTATGTTCATGTAATGAAAAGAACTTCAACACCTGATTATGTCTCCAACTGAGATTGAAATCTGCTACTTAAAGGGCTTTATACTATATTTAAAGACTGGAACATTAGGACTTCATTTCTGACTTGCTGTGTTTACAAGCATTTGGAAATAACAGAATAATCCATGATTTTGGTATTGGGTAAGCTTGTATGAAAAGAAAATTTAAGAATTTAAACATGTTCATTGACTGCGTTTTGTGTGAAAATGTGAAAGTGACAAATTGTGTTAATGGCATGGTCAAAGAAGATGGATGTTACGCTAACTGTGTTTAAAGTTTTGAAAATGTGACTACAGATTGAACAAAAGTATGATAGCAATTGTAAAAAAAAAAAAAAAAAAAAAAAAAAAAACTAAGACATTTCTCCTTAAGAACAATTCACACTGCACCAACAGATGGCAACAGACACTTCTTTTGTTGGATCAATGTGTTAGCCCTGTCTGTGTCTGTCAGAGCTTGTCTGAGAAGTGACATACTATGGGAATTGGCCTTTATATAAAACCTTTTTGGCATAAACTTCAGTCAAGAACTGTACGGTTATATATGGAACCTTTTAAAAGAAGCATTATAAAAGTGCATTATTTTGTGCAAAAGTTACTTTAATAAAATATAGACACCCAATACATAAATCAAATAGTTGCTTTTAAATTTTAGTATTTATTATATTGTGAGGTTACCTAATCCATCAGTCAAGATTCTGCAAGAACAACAATCTAAACATCAAGATACACAAAAAAAAAGATAGAAAAAAACTTCTGTAATGCTCTATAAATTGATTTTTCAGCGCTAGTAAAAAAAGATCAAATTTGTAAACTAAAATGCTGACAGAACTGAGATATACTGCACAAAATCTGTACTTTACAAAAAAGGAAAAAAAGACCATAATTAATAATAATAATAATAATAATAATAATAATAATAATTAAAGCTGCAAGCAGCATTTACCGGGGTTCAAGCATTTAAGGCCTTTAAGCACATATGCATAAAAAGATATTTAAGTTTTATTTAGCAAGCATGTAACCACCTAAATCATAAAAGGACCTGACCATTTTCAGCCAAAACAGGCAATTTACCATTGAAAATATATAGATTTTAAAGCTTATTGCGCCACCTATGGTCCGATCTCCATAAAAATTGGCATGCTTCTTTAGAGTCATATGCTGCATGTGCTCACTTAATTTCGTGAAGTTTTCCTTTTGAGTACATTTTGCCACGCCCATTTACTAAAGGACCCTGTTATAGCAACCGAAATGGTAAAGTTCAACTTTTTTTGATAATTATTGATCTAGAGAGTCCAGAGAATTGTCCTACACTGGTTTTGTTCCGATCGGCCGAAAAACCTAGGACTAGTTCGCAAAAGTAGGTTTTTCACATATTTGTGAATAATTAATTAACGATTTGATTGACAGCATTGGTTCTTGAGGCAAAGTTGTTCAGTATGAGGAGATCTATCAATTGATTGTGTGGTTTTGTGAAACATCACGTGATTACCGAGGCTTAAAACTCGTTAGCATCAACTTGTGGCCAATTTCTTTCAAAATTCTTAGACCTTTAGGACCATGAGTCGAACATGCCCATCGAGATTCGTTCTGATCAGCCTCCATTAACCTTGTCTAATAAATGCTCAAAGTTCATTGGCAGATGGCGGCCAAGTTTTTTGAGATATGCCAATGTCCTCATAGACTATCATGCCCCCTTGGACCAAGACACTGCATGCCAAATTTCAAGTCAATCGGACTAACGGTTGCGTAGTAACAGCTGTTTTCATGTTTTTTTCAAGTTATAGTGCCACCTAGTGTCCAATCGACATGATTTTTTTTTTATCGTTACCAAAGATTTAGCCCATACACATGTGTACCAAGTTTGGTGAAAATATCTCATTTCGTTCTCGAGTTATAGCCATTTTAGTAAAAGTGGCTCCGCCCACATTGCATGTTTTGGCACCCCTTAGCGACTGTGAATCAAAATTTTAAAATTCTCTCGATAATTATTGATATTTAGACTCCAAAGTAGGTTTGGATATAATAAAGTAGGTTTTTGACAAAATTCAAAATGGCGGAAAAATTTGCATACCGGAAATGAAATCGGAGATATATGTATTGTTCGTCAAGGACGTTTTGTTCGTATTGTTCGTCAAGGACAGCTTTCCAATGATATAAGACACTTGAGTCTGGGACAAACGGTCTAGGAGTTATGAGCCATTTCACGCTTTTGATCGATGTAGCGCCACCTATTGGCCAATTGGGGTCATAACTTCTGAGGTTCTCCCCAAATTGAGGACTATCATTTGACCAAGTTTCAAGTCTCTAGCACTTACGGTTTGGGCTGCACGATGCGTTTTAGCGGAGAAGAAAAATAATAATAAAAATCCTAACAAATACAATAGGGTTTCAGCATTACGTGCTTGAACCCCTAATAATAAAAAAAAAAACATTTCTGCAAATTTTCTTCAGGTACAAAATTATATACTGCTACAGTCAATGTAAACAAGTGTTTTTCTTGTATTCTTTTAGGACACATTTCATGAGATTTTCCAAGAATTGACGCAGGGAGATTTCATCTTGGTCTTCATCAGCAGGTTTGCAGGTGGTCTGAAAGACAGTAAATGTCAGGGTTATTCTACTCTGGTAGGATGAAGGTATTGTACGGAGAAGACATCACATTACAGAGTTCAACTTACTCCTCCATGGTGGCTGTTATACATATGCAAGTTCCTCATTAGTTTCTTGTCAGTACGGAAATCATCGTATTTACTTTGCACAGAAACCTCCGTCTTCAGTTCTTGCTCAGCCTGGCAGAAAAAGTCATGCTGCAAAGATATTGAAATCACAGGTAAGACCAGGCCTCAAATTCATGGAATTCAACTGACAGCATTATACATGAAATTAAAAATTAAAAATCAAAAAAAAATTTGCACAAACCCCAAAAAAGCTTATTAGCCTCTGATCATGAAAGAAATATGCCGGATAGTTGTGTTAATATACTAGTATTGTGAGTCAATGAAAATTCATCTCACCTCACAGCTCTCCTTCTCAGGTACCAGTTCTCTCAGGTATATTTCTTTTCCCTAGAAATAACAGGTAAAATGAATATTGCAATCATGCTTTGCTCAATATCTGAAAATACAGACAATTTTGGCTTATTATAGTTACTATACTAATGTTAAATCTTACCTTGTGCTCCTTTGGGAGTGTTGTCATTGTGGCGTTCAGCTCATCAATAAGCTCTCCCAATATAGTCTTATCATTTTTCAAAGAAGCACTGGAGACGAATACAGCGAAAGCGAGCAGTAGTATAGTCTTCATCATTTTGTCTGTCCGCTTGGATTTCTCAAGACTTCGGTTGCCTGAAGGCCAGAGGTACTTGATTCCCCTCTGCTGTACACCGTGTTTATATACTCTCAAAAAGGCGAGACTTGGCTATGTAGATTTCTTTTTGCATCGTAAGCTAAGCGACGTTTATTGGTTGATTATGCCGCGCTCAATGATTATCTTGATTGAAATGAGATGTGGTTGATGATACTTGTCATATTGTCCTGATTTCCTGGAACTGACACTGACAAACTGCCAAGAAAGATCATAATGATTTTGAGTAGCAGGCCTCTAGATGAGGTGCTGAAGGCCGCATCCTCACTGTGTGCTTGTGCAAATAAGTTTCATTATTGCAAAATGATCAATACTGATAGGTTTTGCTGCAAATCTGCATGTGGTCGTACTTGCTTAGTGCCTACAGTTGTGTTGATAAAGTGGAGATGAATTAGTCATGCAGATGACGCCATGAAAGGTCCGATGATTAATAACTTTTAAAATCTAATTTTAACATGTTGGTTGGCTGCACTAAAATATTAAAGACAATTTTAGAAACATTATATAACTTGGAAAAAAGAAATACTCAAGTTAAAATGTATGATCAAACCAAATACCATCTAAAAACTAAATACCATCTAATAAACTCATTAAATTATATAATGAGACATTTTTCTCATAATTTAACGAATTTGTTCTCGTAATTTAACAACTTTTTTCTCGTAATTTAATGACTTTATTCTCAACATTTTATCTCGACTTTTTTTCTCATAATTTAACGAATTTGTTCTCATAATCTAACGACTTTTTTCTCGTAATTTAATGACTATTCTCAACATTTTATCTCGACTTTTTTCTCGAAATTTAACAAGTTTTTTCTCGTAATTTAATGAGTTTATTCTCAACATTTTATTTCGACTTTTTTCTCGAAATTTAACAACTTTAATCTCGAGATGGTTTTATTTTTTTTATTATTGCTTGGCCCTAATCCTCTTCCGTAGAGATAGAAACACCACCAGAAATACTATATATTTGGCACAGCTAAATATACATTTATTATAACGTATATTTATGTGAATATTGTTTTAAGTTCACTTAAATTAAAAGTTGTTATAATATTGCAATGTTCTGTAATTGCTAATAAATAAAAACATTCCATTAATTTGCTGTCTAGGTCTGGTTTTTAATTATACTGTAATGATGAATGGATATAATTACTTATTTTATGCCCTGAAATTGAAAAGAAAAATAAATCATTTTAAAGCATTAGTATTGGTATCAGTGATACTGACTTCCATTAGTAAATAGATTCTATTAAACAGTCAAATATTTAACATATTTATGTTGTTTCCACATTAATTTATCACATTGATGTAATGTGAAAATATATTGATAATTACAAAATTTAATGTTAGGCGCAATTACCTGTGATTAACTACTTTTTTTTTTTTTTTTTTTAAATCAATCGACAACCCTAGACCAAATATGTTTTGATGCCACCATTACAGATCATGACGTGATCAGAAATAATTAGATGATTCAGAAATCAGAATTTTTTTTTATACATTTCAGAAAAAAACTTCAACAAATGTACAAGCTAATATTAGTCAGGTTGAAACGAACAACAAATTGTGTACATTTTTTGCAAAAACATTTTTATGTAAACTGTTGTATTCAGTTGAACTCAATGTAAGTATAGTTTTGTTACATATGTTTGTTCTGCTCATGTTTTACAAACAAGGTGTGCTGCAAACTGCTTGCTGGGTGCTTATTTTCCCGATTTGGCTCAGGTAGTTACAGGGAGGCTGATAGTCCTTATGTTTAGATGCTTAACAACTGTCCAAGAAACTGAACTTTGATTCTGTGTCACCTCTGACTAACAGTCTTTCTTCTCTCATCTGATCTGACGCATCAGTGTAGGTAGGAGTTGAGTGTGTTGATACTGCACTTTGTGATCTCTGAGCACTGGTCCTGGTTCTTCCTGATCCTGTAGAAATGCTCCACATAGTTGGATCGTCCCAGGAGCTCGACAAAATCCTCGTCGTGGGTGATAACAAGCAGCTGGAAGTTGCGTTGACGAGAACGACTCTTGATTATCCTGCAAAGAAACCAATGCATATCTTTTAGTTGGTAAAAGTGTCAAATAGAAAATAAAAGTTCTTATTTTGTCATGTTGCTCTTGCTGTAAATAAATTGTGTTTAAAGACTTGCTTTATTCATGTTTTTTTTTTTTTTAATAAAGACTTACTCCACCAGTGCGTGTGCCAAGGACTCTATATTTTCTCTGTCTAAATTGGTGGTGGGCTCATCCAGCGCCAGAATCCCACAGTTCAGACAGAACGTCTCAGCCAGAGCCAACCGTATTATGAGGGAGGCGAGAACCTACAGACAAACATGCTGTAAAGCCACAGATCTAAAAACATTCATTGATTTAATAAAACTCCTTTTATTTAACATACATTCTGATCTAGTGACTGACAGACCAATGAAATTATCAGCACCAGTCGATAATCTGGTCTGCCTGACTGTCAGCACCCTCTTCTCAGCTCAAATCTACCGACAGCTTCATCATAATATGCACTTCATAAATATTTTTAAGCGAATGAAAATATTGTGTAAATCACATTTGATTGGGAACCTTGGGTGATTCTAAGAGAGACTGAAAAAACTTTTCATTGGAGAGATAGAGAAACACAAGATGGATGTAGCTGCTTTTTGACCTTTTGTCCAGCACTGCAACGTCCCCGCATGTCCAAAGCCGTGTCTCCTTTGACCATTACCACTCTATAGTTATAAGTCCTCCTTTTCAGTCCAGCAGAGGCGTTCTCATCCACATCAGAGCGAATCTCTACGTACTCAATGTCTGTGGGAGATCAGGAGACATACTCTTGACATTATGGTAAAAGGTCAATAGATATAGTAAGTCTCAAACAGTCAAACAAAGATTTGACAGATTGTCAAGCAGGACTTTGAGCAGGGTTCCTCAAATCTGGTCCTAGAGGGCCACTGTCCTGCAGAGTTTAGGTCCAACCCAAATCAAACACACCTGAACAAGCTCAAAGTCTTTGGAGTAACTAGAAAATTGCAGAGAGGTGAGTTTGATCAGGGTCTAACTAAACTCTGGACTGTGGCCCTCCAGGGCTGGATTTGAGGAACCCTGACTTAAAGGGTTAGTTCACCCAAAAATGAAAATTATCATTTTTTATCAAATCATTAGTCGTTCTTATGTCGTTCCAAACCCGTAAGACTTTCGGAACACAAATTAAGATATTTTTGATGAAGTCCCTCCATAGACAAATATACATAACCACACGAGAATGAACCTCATTGGTTCTCGCACACGTCTAGCAAACATGCTTGGGTTTCCGTTTACCATAACTGATGAGTGCATTGATGAATGTTTATGTGAATAAAAGACAAAATTAAATATGTTCATCATATGATGCGATCGTGTCTCTTCAGAAAATTTGGACTAAATCACTCAATTCATATGGATTAGTTTTACGATCTCTTTATGAACTTTCTGAAGCGTCAAAATGTTAATCACATAGCTATGGAGGGACAGAAATCTCTCAGATTTCATTAAAAAGGTCTTCATTTGCATTCCGAAGATGAAAGAAAGTCTTACGGGTTTAATGACAGAATTTTAATGTTTGGGTGAACTAACCCTTTAAAAAGATTAATGCAAACAAAGCCATAATAGCAGACAAACATTTGTGTTTAAAGGCAGACCTTGTCCTCTGTATGTGCTCCGCCATAAATCTCTGATGATTTTATTAATCTCCTCCATCTTAATGCTGTGAAACTTCATTATTGTTCTGCAATAATAAAAAAAAAAGCTGTATGAGTATTCATAAATACTGGGGATGCATGATATATCTGTACCATATCAAATCACTAACTGCTAATATAAGACTTATTAACTCTTTTATCACTTACCCCTATTATATAGCTTTTTTTTTATTTATTTTTTTTATGTTTG
Source organism: Megalobrama amblycephala (assembly GCF_018812025.1). Taxonomy (NCBI): domain Eukaryota; kingdom Metazoa; phylum Chordata; class Actinopteri; order Cypriniformes; family Xenocyprididae; genus Megalobrama; species Megalobrama amblycephala. Next base: position 29,903 of record NW_025953407.1, on the reverse strand, counting down.
GTATTGGTCGATATTGATTATTTAGTTGTGCATGCTAGGCTTGTTGCGGTAGTCGGTGTTACTGGTTTTTGGCCGTACAAAGATTACATTACTTCACCGAAGAAATAAAATCCATTTAGTTCAGTTGGACAACAGATGCTATAATTATAAACTGAAAGTGTCTGCTCTGCTTCATACAGCATGAGTGGCAGAGTCGTTGCACAGTGCAGCAAGAGTTAGATCATTTTACTGATCATGTGATGAGGGTAAGGGGCGATGACTGACAAGATGATGGCGGTTGATTTGGAGCGTGACAGATCCTGAGAGTCACTAACAAATATCTTGCAAAATGTGCGGTCAGTACTGCTGCTCCCTATACACAGTACACATGATCGCAAGTGAAAAGCGATTTCAATACCAATACCCTGCATATAGAAAGCATCTCCCTGACGCGCATTCAAAGCAATTTCACCCATGCCCACCTGGTGTTGTTTCAAGTTTATATACCGCTTATTTTCATATATTTTCTGCATTCAGATTACTTTTGCTATTATTTAATTCTCAATTAAAGTAAATCTTTAAAAACATTACTCTTCAGCTTCTTGATTTGAGATTACTTTTTCAAACTGTAAATTATGATGTTGTGATGCTCAAGTTTACTTAAAAATATTCTGTCATTTAATAAAACATGTCCATGAGTCTGATGGACTTTTCTTCAAGCCACTTCCTGGATGTCTTTGCAATTTGGGCAGGAGCATTGCATCTGACCATTCCTCTTTAGATAACTTTTCATTTTAGGAAAGCAGGCAGGAGTGTGTGTATATGTATTGTGCATTCTGCAATAATCGCCTGTATTTTAAGGCATTAAATTATTTTTTACAGTGAAGTAGCTCACCAATACCAGCAGCTAAAAAGGCTCCCCACACAATGACACTTTTCCTGCTTTACTGTGGCAGAGATGCACTTATTATATTTCCCAACAGATTTTTGAAAACACCGCTCTGGAGCATCACCATGCAACTTGTGTTTCATTGAGATTCATCACTCCAACTGGGTAATGTGCTAGGAACGAAAGGATGACGTTTGATGGAAATGAAAATGATCACTCTGAATCAAACTTCCTATATTCTGCCGAAAACTTCATTCTGTCTTTGATGTTTTTTCTGAGACAGCAATACATTTTTAAGTAGTGCATTGCATACTCTCGCCACATGGATGCACCAGGAGGAGCCCAGGACCCAAATTTGACAAATTTGCTGACCAATAAGTTGTGCTTAAGACAATTAAAAGCTTAGCTTGTTTAGCATTTTTTATGCTAAACAAGCTCCCTGTCAAGCTCCACGGTGCCGGGCAGTGAGCACGGGGCCCACTAGAGGACATCGGGCCCTCAGGCCACCCTCATGAAGTCTGTTAATGGTTGTTTGGTCAGAGACATTCACACCAGTGGCCTGCTGGAGGTCATTTTGTAGGGCTCTTGCAGTGCTCATCCTGTTCCTCCTTGCACAAAGGAGCAGATACCGGTCCTGCTGATGAGTTAAGGACCTTCTATGGCCCTGTCCAGCTCTCCTTGAGTAACTGCCTGTCTCCTGGAATCTCTTCCATGCTCTTCAGACTGTGCTGAGAGACACAGCAAACCTTCTGGCAATGGTACGTATTCCATGTGCCATCCTGGAGGAGTTGGACTGCCTGTGTAACCTCTGTAGGGTCCAGGTATTGCCTCATGCTACCAATAGTGACAACCAACATGGTGGTGTCAGTGTCCTTTTGTGGGGCTGCATGAGTGCTGCTGGTGTCGGGAAGCTGCATTTCATTGATGGCATCATGAATTCACAGATGTACTGCTCTATACTGAAAGAGAAGATGCTACCATCACCCCGTGCCCTTGGTCGTCATGCACTTTTCCAACATGACAATGATCCTAAACACACATCTAAGGCCACTGTTGGATTTCTGAAGAACAACAGGGTGAAAGTGATTCAGTAGCTCCTGATCTGAACCCGATCAAACAGCTATGGGGAATTCTGAAGAGACGAGTTGAGCATCACTCTCCATCCAGCATCCAGTCTCTAAAAGAGGTCATTCTTGAAGAATGGAAAAGACAGATGTTGCAGAATGTCGCCAACTTGTGCATTCCATGCCTAGGAGACTTGGTGCTGTCATTAAAAATCATGGAGGCCATACAAAGTACTAGATGTAGTAGTTTTTGTTGTACTCATTTTTGCATCACCCTAATTTGATTAAAACTGAAAAATGTGTACTCTAAGTTATATTATTAACCTTACTTTCTGCATCTACAGCACCTTCAGAAATGTGTCAACTCATCTTATTTGGTTGTGCTCATAAAACATAAAAGTAGTTGACAGTTAACTAAAATGGGGATAAAATTATTATTTTAAGCAATATTTACTGAAATATCCATAAAAAGAATCTGAAAACAGATATTTTTTATCCAATGATAGGACACATCTGGTGTTTTCTAGAAGCTGTGACAAACCCTGAAACCTTGAAAGAATACGTTGTGGTTTTAAGAGTTGCGCAATTTGGCCTAAAATACTATTTCTGGTGCAAACTGAATACAGTCCAACATACATATTATTCAAAAAATGCTGTTGATTTATGAATTTATTCACAATTGAGCAGTAATAAGTAACTAATAGACCACTATAGCTACTTTGCCTCCAGGACGTATTATTCAATATTTGGAGTTAAATAACTATACTGACAATTATTATCAATTGTTTAGTATAGAAAAGTTACTGACATTGAAAACGAATGCCTGAAAAAGTCAGGATAACAAATCTTCACTGAAGATAGGTAGATGACGGCAAAACGATTTAGACACCCACAGGTCTGCTGATGTAACTTCTGTGAAGACACAGGACGATACTAATCTAAACCAGTGATGATGATGATTTATGACTTCCTCTGTATATTCCTCAACGGAAACCAGCAACATAATTTCGACCACCATTTTTAATATTAATGCTTAATGCTTTAATAATGTTGATGAAATTGTGTATTTATGCAGGCAGAGACCAATGAAAACTAGCAAAAATTTGGACAGGCAAATTAATGTATATTGTACAAAGATCTCGATCTGGTCAGTGCTCATGCCTCGACACGCTTGAAAATCAGCTTTAAAATGTTATCTGATTCAGTATATTTCACAAAGGAACTGAATTTAGTGTTAGTACTAGTTTCACAATTGTGTGGAAAAATGTCATATTCCAGTGTATTTGCCCATGTGACCTCACATCACAGATCCTGCAATACCCAAACAAACTGCTTTTGGAGCTTGGTTAAATGCTTTGTTTTTAATGCTATGGAACTTCCAGGATCTTTTAATGGTACGAAGACCTTTTATGTGTCAAAAGATTAAGGAAATTTTGATTTATCATATCATGAACCCTTTAAACTACAATAACAATCAAAGGCATTTCCTACAAATAATCCTTCTACAATTCCTTCTTTTTTTTATGACTTTTCTGCATTTTTACCTGTTCTTTGTAGCTTTTTCTAATTTTATTGGGTATCGCAGTACTGTGATTATTGTTTGCTCTTGTATGACAAATTGCTTTTTATGTTTCTCATATGCAAGTCACTTTGTATAATCTCATCTGCTAAACAATTTCTCAGGACTTTCCGAATCACTTTTATACAAAAATGTGTATATTGTGTAATATATTGTTTTGGACTGAGTTTTGTATATATTACAATATAATTCTACTTATACTATCAACACCTATCCATTGCTATGGTTACAATCATGGTAAGTATTTTAGCGTCTTTTAATTACCCTTCAGAAAACTCCAGATAACCTACTTACTGGTCTAGAGCTTTATAGTAGATGTCTAGGTCTTTATTGGCCAACTCTGTTGTTCTCATGACAATCATTTTGTCTCTGTAGAGATCCTCGGCCCGGCAATACTGATCCTCACTGAGCTCTTTACGAAAACGGAGGATCTCGTCCTCGTAGCCTTTCTGTCGACCGAGAGCCACACTGCGGTTCTTTTTCAGGTCCTCCAACTTTCGCTCCACTTCTCGCCGCTCACTTGACAACAGAAGAAACACTCTTTAAGATACACACTAATTTGAACTCTCACACTTTGTAAAAAATTATACAAACTACTAGGCATTTAAGTAATTTAAGAGTTAGTGAGATTAATTAATTTAGAGTTATGGAAACCAAAGTACATACTCGGCATATAAAGTCTATTAAGTCTCTGAAAGTGTGTCAAACATTGTCAGGACTTCCTAACTGGTACTTGGTAGTTTGTGTTTGTGTGATCTCATACTTCCGCAGCTGCACGACTTGCATGTTGCCCATCTCCTTAAGCAAGGCTTCACGTTTTCTAGACACCTCTTTCAGCTCCTCCACACGCTTCCGTAAGGTCAAGTTATCCTGTAGCCAGCGCTCTTGAACCTGTTAAAAAAATCCCACAATCATATATCCACAAACAAAATGGAAAACAGAAAAACATATGTTTCATTTTAGGAAAAACAGAAATGTAAGCACATTACGACAACATGAGCGTTCAGATGTGGATTGCTGAACAAGTGGGCTCAGCTGGTTAATCAGCTAAAAATGTTGCAATTTCAAATTACCACCCGACAACTGCATCCAAAAGGCTGATTAAGAAAAATAAGATGACTTTTTCAGAATAACAATGACAGGAATTTCAGATTTGATGAGTGACCTTAAAATAATGCAGATTATTAAATATTTCTTAATTTTACATTTAACATTTCTGTTTCTTTTCTGAATCTTTAAACTTTTATTTCCAGGATTAAATCCTGGATTTAAATTGTCTAAGACTTTTGGCTTCCTTTATATATGCCATCAGCCACTTAATTAATTAGATATTAGTTAACAAAATCAACAATGTTTGAACAAAGCTGGAGGTTCATGCTGACATTTCATTCATTAGCCTCTTTCACACCATTAAGCACCTTTTTTCTGTACATTTTTGGTCAACAAGTCCCTGCTTGCACAACATCAGCTCTACGCATGTGTGCAAATTATTAGAAATTTGTCGTAATCTGCTGACATTTGCATCTCTTGCTAGATTATTTATTTATTTATTCATTGCTGTTTGTGTGTCTGCATTTTAATTTTGTGAATAGTAGGCCTATGCAACAACAAAACAAAAACACATGAAGCTTTGCTTGACCTTCTGAGTGTCAATATCTTGTCGGATGTTGCCCATGTCTTTATTGGTCTTCTCTCTATGTTTTTCAGCCTCGTGTAGTTGTTTGTCCACCTCTTGTAGCTCAGTTTCTTTTTGCTAAATAAGAAAAAGTCAAAGAAAATAAAGGGGAAAAAAACTTGCATATATTAGGAAATGAGAGGTAAGAGATTGCACAAAATATTTGCATACCTCTTTGTAGGAGTCTTTGCCCTCTTCAATGTACTTGGTGATCTCTTTTTCAAGTTGGGTCAAGTTTTTTACTTTTTCCTTGATTGCATTTATCTAAAAGAAAGTGTAAAGTTTTAGTCAACTCTAATAAGCAATGACTTTGTCTTGCATTAAAGGTGCTAAAGAGGATGTTTTGTTTTATACATTTTTGCAATATTACATGAAACTGTCTTTACTAACTGATAAAAGACTATTTATTAGGTGCACTGAAAGTAGTAATATTAATATACATCATCTGTGCACGAGGTAGGGCCTTAAAAACATCAGCCAATCGTTTACACGATCATCGTGTAAATGATTGGGCCTCTGGCTTGTCAATCACTGCCATGACGTTCCTTGTGAGAGACGAGCGCGGCTGCGTGCTCCAGTAACTTTCCACACTCCACAGGCGCCCCATGCAATGTTTTTATCCGGAGACAGGAGTAACAACTGCAGATTATGAGTTACCTGCGGTGAGTCCGACATAATGAATCCACTAACACAACACAGCGAATGCCGGTGGTAAACACTCGTGTTCCAATACGAGTGTTTACGAGTTTTGGGAGGCGTTCCTTCGAAGGAGGGGGGTTGTTCTTACGCATGCGCTCATTTCAAAAACTCAGTAACAGTCTTTGGACTGTCAGTCGACGAAAAAATCCTCTTTATCACCTTTAAAGTAAAAATCCACAACCTTTCATGCAAGACATTGTGGATAATAATTTTACAGAAAACAAACTATGAGTCACATAAAACCTAAAACAAAAATGCAAAAACAAGTAAACCCACACCTTTTCTTGCCCTTCTGCCTGTTTCTGCATCCTGCGCTTGGCAAGGTCCTGTTTCTCTAGCTGGAGCTTCTCCAGAGTTGCAGCTAGAGGAGACATCTGCTCCTTTGCATCCTAATAAACAAATCACGAAACAACAGTAAAAATATGATTACACCACCGTTCTAAAGTCTGGGCTCTGTAAGATTTTATGTTTTTGAAAGAATTATCTTATGCTGGCCACAGCTGCATTTATTTGATCAAAAATACAGTAAAAACTGTTGGAATTATTATTACAATTTCAAATAACTCTTTTCTATTTTAATATACACTGCCCGGCCAAAAAAAAAAAAAAAATGAAATGGAAATAAATGTTGTGAGGTTATTTCCATCAAGAGGTGATTCAATTTTTGATCTTGTATTGACAATGCAAGAGGTGAGCACTCTGTAAAGTCTGCTCCAGCACATCCCAAAGACTTTCAATGAATTTAAGGTCTGGACTCAGAGGTGCCAATTCACATGTGAAAATGATTCTTCATGCTCCCTCCTAACCATCCTTTCACAATTTGAGCCACAATTTGAGTGACATTGTCATCCTGGAGTATCATGGCTCCTACATGTGTGTTTAAGAAATGAAAAGCTACACACTCCATCAATTACGTGTAGAAGAACTGTTGCTAATCATATAACATGCTACAAACATAATAATCACTGCAATAATGATCCAATCATAAACTCTTAAGCATTTGCCAATTCAAATCCAAACAGTGACTTTTTTTTGGCCGGGCAGTGTATTTTAAATCTAATTCATGCCTGTAATTTTCAGCAGCCATTATACTACTATACGAATAAGCTGATTTAATGCTCAAACATTTCTTTTTCTTATAAATGTTGAAAACAATTGTGCTGCTTAACCTTCTTAACCCTCGTGGAAACTGTGGTTTCAGATTATTTGATGAAAAAACAAACAAAAAAACAGATTTTATTTTAAATATTCATTTTTTTAATGTGTATTACTGTCATTTTTGATCAGTTTAATGCATTATTTGCAGAATAATTGCAAAAAATAACCCACATGTATGCTTTCATATGTTCACTCAACGCGTTAGTCAGCGCGAGTCAGGAGCTGATGCTATGGTAACAGTACACCACAGCACCACACAACTAGGTAACTGCTGGTTTATCAGTGTGTGACTGCACAAACATGAACCACCGCTCAAGAAAAGAAAAAAAAAAAAAAACCCTGAGAACCTGGGGCCAAAACAGTATCAAAATTATAAAATCTTGTCAAATGTGTTCAGAGAAGCCCAGCCTGCCACTACATAAATATCCTCCAGAGACGCTCCTTTAAACAAAGTCTGGGAAAAAGTGACACCCTAGTAAAGTGTGTATGAATGACCAGAGGCAAAGATAACCCACACGCCTCATAAGCTTTACAAAGAGCACCCAATGCGACATCCTTTGCTTAGTAGCAGCAGCTCCTCTGCTATGGCCACAGTGGTCTCGTGTAGCCAGACGGCAGAAGGTCTGGACTCCATAGCAGCTTTCATTGGCCACAGACCACCCAAGAGGACGTCTGACTGACATGTAAAGCCCGGGACACACCAAGCTGATGATTGATGGTAGGACAACGTTGGGCTGTTTTTAAGCTTCGGCCGACTTAGGGGGTTTGCATACCTGAACGTTTGTTTCAGAACGTAGTGCGTTTTCTCCCTTGGCTTGGTTCGTTTAGGCATGTGTGAACACAGCAATCACTCTCGGACCCGCACCAAAACAATCGCTCTGAGATCGCCTGAAAGAGGTGGTCTCGGCCCGATTGCAAATGAACTCTGGAGCGGTCCGCTTGTGGTGTGAAGGCAATCTGACCCAGCGGACCAACAAACCAAACAATATCATATTTCATAACGGGAAATGTGTTATATAAAATGCAGCAGTGTTTGATTCTGTGAGTGAGCACATTAGTTAGGCTACTGCAGAGCGCCTCTTCATCTTAAAACGTTGTGTAAACGTACTTCTCCATTCAAGAACGCTGTCCCAACAAAGCCTTGAGCCTCAAAGCCACGACAGCGCTGGGAGAGATTGTGCTTGAATTGATTCAGCATGTAGAATTGGCGTTGGGCCGTCGGTGAGAGAGAAGAGTCTGATTGGCTGTTCAGTTTAGTGAACGATTAAGTGCAAGAGAATAATAGCAAAATAGGGAGCAAAGAAGTTAAGACGGTAGAGACAGAAGCTGTTCTAATTTTACGTCATTTTACCTGTGTGTTCCTGGGCTATTATTTTTATGTTAACACGAGCGGAGTGGAATAAAGAAAGTGATTAGCATGATTGATATTCAAAACGGTAAGCACACACTGCTTTTTGAATGACGAATATTGATGAATAAATCTGCAGAAATAGGCTGTTGTAAGAACACGACACAAATTCAACCAATCAAATGACAACTTTAAAATTCCTGAAGTGTTTCCCATTTTGTGTGACATATGCATCAGATGATCAGCCAACGGTCCATGGACCTGAGGCAGAGACTATGGCCACAGAAGCAAACAAACAGCTGCTCAGACTTACACTTACGGCTTGTATGGTCAAAGTAAACCTTTAACCTATGAGATCGACAAACGCACTGACAGGTTCTGTTGGATTTTTTTCACATAGCAGTGAAATTGACTTAAAATGCACCGAACCAGGCAAAGCCTATGCAACCTTTTACATTATCCCAAGACTCAAAGGGTGGAGAAGAAAAGGGCAGCAACATAACAACCTGGGAGCAAAATGAAGTTGATGCAACCTTAGGTATGTATCCTAACCTAGGTCACAACAAGACCTTCACCTGACCAGAAGCAAAACCCATACAAGGGCTGCAGCTGATTCCAATGGATCAAATGGAGAATCCGTTAAACCTTCCAAAACCACAGATAAATCCAATGAGGGAACATGTACAGAGCGGCAAGGTCTTAGCTGCCTCACCCCATGTATAAACCAGAAAACCAGAGTCAAGCCACAGGCAGTGAATCGAATCAAACTGTCAATTTCTGCACCAAGATGCAATAAGCCAACACTTGAAGGCACATAGGTGCCTCATAGAGGGTTTCCTAGAATTTAAGATGGTCTTACTTATCTCAGAGGAAAGACCAGATCCAATCAAATGCCAAATACAAAGATTCCACATCCGTGATGAGGATGCCGCCACTGCTGCACCAGAGCATCTTTTCCCAGAAGTAATGTAGAGGACAGACATAACCGAAAAGGGGACTGGACTGTTTTTCTGGAAGCAAAGAGATCCAACTTCACCCTATACTCTCTGGGCCTCAACCCGTGCCTCAAAAGTAAATTTGCTTCCAAGTTTAACTGACCTGGGGCATGGATCGCCCTTAATGACAGAAACTTGTTCTGTGCTCAGAGTAGAATGCAACTCGCTAACCTACACTTTGGTAGAGAACATATTTCCTCTTGACAGTTCAGATACGAGATCAGAGATCACAGATGTGTCCATCCAACACATGGCAACTTCAAAAGTCTGGAAGAAAATGGACTAAGTCCAGAAACAGCCACCATCACCAGGCAACTTATGTGCCAGTTGAAGGATTAGCTCACTTTCAAATTAAAATATCCTGATAAGTTACTGACCCCCATGTCATCCAAGATGTTTATGTCTTTCTTTCTTCAGTCAAAAAGAAATTAAGGTTTTCGATGAAAACATTCCAGGATTATTCTCCTTATAGTGGACTTCAACGGACCCCAAACGGTTGAAGGTCAAAATTACAGTTTCAGTGCAGCTTCAAATGGCTTTAAACGATACCAGATGAGGAATAAGGGTCTTATCTAGCGAAACGATCGGTATTTTCTAAAAAAAAATAAAAATGTATATGCTTTATAAGCACAAATGTTCACCTTGCAAGTGCTTCCACCAGACCGCCTTCCGTATTCTTCAAAAAGCTTCCGCTGTATGTCCTACACTTTCCCTATTTAACTTACGGAACTAACATGGCGCCAGTTCCGTTTTTGCGTAATTTGAATACAGAAGGCAGTCTGGTGAAAGCTAGATATTTGACTTCATAACTTGTTTAAAATTTTTTTATACAAACACATCGCTTCACTTCAGAAGGCCTTTATTAACCCCCCCTGGAGCTGTGTGGAGTACATTTATGATGGATGTGGATGGAAGCACGTGGATGGAAGCACTTTCTTTAGCTCATACTTGTGGGTCCTGTTCACTGCCATTATAAAGCTCAGATGCGTCAAGAAATGCATTCATATTTCTTCGATTATGTTCATCAGAAAGAAGAAAGTCATATACACCTAGGATGGCTTGAGGGTGAGTAAAGCTTGGGCTAATTTTCATTTGAAAGTGAACTAATCCTTTAAGATGATTGGCCTTCCACAGAGGCAACGGTCTCGATCATCTTGCAACAACAGATTGAACCTGGAGGAAAGCCCTGGGTCTAAACTGGGTTTTCATTGAAAACAAGTCTGACAGCACCAGTGTTTAACTCTGTCTGCGGTGAGAATGCCAGCAGGGACATACTCTCCATGACTTTTGAATCACAACTGAAGTGGCCTCATAGGGTGCAGGCCCAGCAGAATCACTGGGGACAGTACTGCTATAAGACCTAATAGTCAGGAGACACAAACCCACATTGACCATAGGCCCTGCTTTGAAATGACTCAGAGGCAGAATGCCTGAATGCAAGCAGGTGACAAACATGCCCACATTGCGCATTTGTTGCAATCCAGGACCACTCCAAGAAAAAAATGTTTAATGCGTTGGCAACAAGATGCCTTTCAGGGGGTTTAGTTTCAATCCAAGGCCCCGCAAATCAGAACCACATCTGAGGGTGTTTCTATAAAGTCAGCTAATAATGTAGCGTCGAGTGAACCTATGTAAGGCAACTTTTCTCATTATGAATCAAAGGGAAATTTAAGTGCAGCAATGTTTCTCACTCGAATGTCTCGGTGGAGCGTTTGGATTTCAGTGGAGAACTCCACACACTGCTCCTCCAATTGTTGACGTTTCTGCATGTTGCTAGAAATCTGGAGCTTTTCTCCACGAATCTCGTTTACACTGCTCCTCAAGGCCTGGATCTGCTCCTGCTGGTCCTGGATCAGTTTCCTTTTCAGCTCGATCTTACTGCAGGCTACACACAAAGAGCATTACATGGAGACACAGTGATGAACAGGGACAAATCAGGTGTTACAACTGATTTTACCAGTATTTGGGTATTTGACATTAAATACTTTATGTTGACATGTCCTGTGGTGTGACATGCTACATCTAAAATTAATTTTACTAGCACTTTGCTAACACTTTATAGCTAAATACTAATAAATATAGTTAAATACTTTACAGCTATATTAAAGGGTTAGTTCACTCAAAAAGGAAAATTCTGTACTACATCAGAATGCCGACTCATTATTGGCCGGCTCCTGCGTCAGCATCACACGCATGCTTTGTGCTGCTCACGTGTACAGCTTTGGCCAATACGGAGTTGGCATTTGAACGTAAACACGGAAGCACTGCACTGTGTTTACTACATCAATAGTGTAGGAGACTGAAAAGGAAGAGAAAAAATTGTTGAAAAAAGTCATTATTTTTTTGTTTTTGCGCACAAAAAGTATTTTCGTCGCTTCATAAAATTAAGGTTGAACCACTGTAGTGATGTGGACTATTTTAAGATTTTCTTTAGTACCTTTCTGGACCTTGACGGTTATAATTAAATTGCTGTCTATTGAGGAGTCAGAGAGCTCTCGGATTTCATCAAAATGTCTTAATTTGTGTTCCGAAGAGGAACGAAGGTCTTACGGGTGTGGAACAACATGAGGGTGAGTAATTAATGACAGAATTTTTATTTTGGGGTGAACTAACCCTTTAACAATGCATGCAGTTTTTATGAAAATAAAAAATTTTAGTTCAAAATAAATTGAGGGCCTATCATATGATTATTTATCATGACATTACAACAGCAAATAAACATTTAAAACATTAAGGACTGGTTTCACAGACAGGGCTTAGATTAAGCCAGGAGTAGGCCTTAGTTAAAATAAGACATTTAAGTAGTTTTTATAAACTTGCCTTAGAAAAAAAACATTTACTGGTGCATCTTGAGACAAAATAAATGGCACTGACATATTTTAATGTTTGAGCAGGTTGCTTTCAGTTAACATAGCTCAAACATGCATTTTAGTCTAGGACTAGATTTAAGCCTTGTCTGTATCTCTGTCTGTCTGTCTGTCTGTCTATCTATCTATCTAGGTTGGTCATTCTGTCTATCTGTTAATACAGTACATACAATTTATACAAGATATACAATTTTCCTTATATATTTATATAAATAGAATATAAACATCAAAGAACAAATGACAAATGATGTACATGACCATTCAAAAGTTTGGGCTCAGTAAGTTTTTTTTTTTTTTTTTTTTTAAAGAAATTAATACTTTTATTCAGCAAAAGACTAAATTCAACACAGTAAAGGCATTTATGATGTTACAAAAGATTTCAAATGCAGTTTGAATTGTTCTTTTGTTCAAATGTTCTTTTGAACTTTCTATCCACAAAGAATCCTGAAAAAGTACCACGGTTTCCACAAAAATATTATGCAGAACAACTGTTTTAAGCAATACCAAATCAGCATATTAGAATGATTTCTGAAGGATCATATGCCATTGAAGACTGGAGTAATGATGCTGAAAATTCAGCATTGTCATCACAGGAACTAATTAGACTATTATATATATATATATATATATTAAAATTAGAAAATATTTTAAATTGTAATAATATTTCAATTTTTGATTTTGAAATAAATGCAGTCTAGGTGAGCATAAGAGACTTCTTTTTTTTAAAACTGAAATCTTACTGACCCCAAACTTTTAAACAGGAATGTACATTCACATGATATATACATTCACATTCTACATTAACTGCTGAACGTACTGGTGTCCAGGCGGAGTTGGGTCTCTTGTTTCTCCTGGCTGACCTGCTGCATGGTGCGGCTGAGGTCAACTCCCTGCAGCCTGGCTGCATGTTGAGCGATCTTTCTCTCTACATCCTTCAGGTCAAGCTACATATAACAAGAAACATTCTGATTACGCACAGTTGAATAAAAATACTGCTTGTTAAGTTGTGACACATTGATTACTGTTTACAAACACAAACACAAATTAACAAATCCTTTAAGAAATGCTTTGTTTGTAATTAGATAAGCACACATTTTTTCCCAGCACTTCAAATGTTATTTTTAATGTGATGACAATATTTGTTCATCCTTCTGAGATTGTCCCCATTTGTAAAACCAAATGATTCAATATGTAGGAAATCCAATATTTGATAGAAAACACTAATTTAAAAATAAAAAGACATAATTACCACTATAACCAGCAGATGACATTTATTTATGTTTGAATACTAAATATACTATGCATGACTATTTAAGTGACTATATTCTGATTATAAACTAAGTATTACACTATTGATGTTCAACACACCAGCAAGTGACATTTCACCGGAAGCATGAATTTTCATATTTTCTTCTTGAATTCCTGTGTTCAGGACGTTTCTGGGCTGCACCCTTTGGCCAGTGGGTGTGTATCCTCTGCAAATAATGATGCGTGGTGCAGGTGAGGGTGGGACTTTATCGTATGATTCTAAACAGCTGGCTAATGTTTTGCTAATTGTTAACTGCTGTCTGTAACTCGACAGATTACTAGGCATTGTAATTATGTTTTTATTGACGAGACATAATTGTTTATTAGTGTGCTAGACCGAAGATGACTAAACTCACTTGCAAATTACAACCAGTCATATAACTATTAATGTAACAGTTCTTTTGTATACACAAAAAAATGCTATTTATGCACAAAAAACAATATTTGAAAAAATATTTGCAAAACAGCTCATCTTCCTACTGGTATTCTCTCGAGTCGTTGGGAATCACAGTACTGCAGTATGTGACTGTTCTAGGTGATTAATAAATAAGTCTTTAAATATTTGTTGTATTGTTCTGATGTGCTGCATTTTACTGGATTTTATTTTCTGCATTTAGGCTGACTGGAGATGAGCTTAAACCTGAAAGCGATCCATGAGGGAGACGTCCTGCAGACAGGCCTTGGCTGTGTCTTCCTCAGACATCAGTGTGCACAGCAGTGTCTCCTGCTCCTCAGTGTCTCCTTTCAGCTTCTCAATGTCTCGATTCACACGCTGGAGTTTATTTCTGAGCTCTGGCAGCTCTTTCTCCTGGAGATCTACTATGGACTGCCTGTCAGTACAAAATGATTAATTAATATCAGTATAAAGGGTGGATGGATGCATGGAGGAGTAAACAAGTGAATGGATAGATGGAAGGATAAGGGAATGAATGGGTAATGAAGGGGTGGATTCTGGAATCCACTGCCGCTTCAATATATATCTTTTAAGTTATTAATCAACATTTATATTTCTGTTAAATTATTTGAATGAACATGATAACAGAAAAGAACATGTTATCAGTATGTTTTGGGGAAAGTTTCCTGCTGAGAGCAGAGCTCAGATCAACTTCAGCCTTGAAGAAGCTGTGAATCATGTGTATCTGTGTATGTGTACTAAGAGTTTTGTGCAGGTCCCTTTGTACTGGACAACTGGCATTCTGCTTGAGACCAGCAGACGCCACATCATGACCCCAAAAGGACATCCGGTACCTAAATCCAGGGTCCCCCTCGTCATCACCGTGACGAAGGGAGATATGCTTCTCACTATCTGTCCATGTGTGGAAAATTTCTAATCTTGTCTATTTTCTTAGCCAATCAGAATCATCCAACCTGAAGTAATGACGTAGTTAGTTGACTCTGTTAGAGTATAATTGTTGTGGAAATGTGAATGTATGCAGAGCGGCCTACGAACTCCATGGGAGACTTGAAGCTGGCTTCTGCTGATGAAACTGCAAACTATTCTTCATTAAATTTTTCTTCAATTTATTTTTTTTAAAACTTTGACTCCGGGTCTTTATTCAACATATCTGGTTTCAAGGGTCCTAAACTGTTTATCCCCAACAGTAAACAGGTGGGTGGATGGACGGATGAAAGGATGGGAGAATGAAGGGGTGAACAGGTGAACGGATGAAAGGATGGGGTATGAAGAGGTAAACAGGTGGATGGATGGAAGGATGGGGGAATGAAGGGGTAAACTAGTGAACAGATGAATGTGGGAATGAAGAGGTAAACAGGTGGATGGATGGAAGGATGGGAGAATAAAGGGATGAACAGGTGAACGGAAGGATGGATGAGGGAATGCAGGGGTAAACAGGTGAACAGATGGATGGATGGATGAAGGATGGGGGAATGAAGGGGTGAACAGATAGATGGATGGTAAACAGGTGAACGGATGGAAGGGAAAGGGTTACAGGGTAAACGGATGGATGATGGAAGGAAGGAAGGGAATAAAGGGGTAAACAGGTAAATGGATGGAAGAATGGGGAATGAAGGGGTAAACAGGTGGACCTATGGATGGATGGAAGGATGGGGAATGAAGGGGTAAACAGGTGGGTGGATGGATGGATGGGTGGATGGGGGAATGAAGGGGTGAACAGATAGATGGATGGGTAAACAGGTGAACGGATGGAAGGAAGAAAGGGTTGCAGGGGTAAACGGATGGATGATGGAAGGAAGGATAGGGAATAAAGGGGTAAACAGGTAAATGGATGGAAGAATGGGTGAATGAAGGGGTAAAAGGTGGACCTATGGATGGATGGAAGGATGGGGAACGAAGGGGTAAACAGGTGGGTGGATGGATGGATGGGTGGATGGGGGAATGAAGGGGTGAACAGGTGAATGGATAAATGAAGGATGGAGGAATGAAGGGGTGAACAGATGGATGGATGGATGGATGGGTAATCAGGTGAACGGATGGAAGGAAGGAAGGGTTGCAGGGGTAAACAGATACATGGATGATGGATTGGGGAATGAAGGGGTAAACGGATGGATGATGGAAGGAAGGATAGGGAATAAAGGGGTAAACAGGTAAATGGATGGAAGAATGGGTAAATGAAGGGGTAAACAGGTGGACCTATGGATGGATGGAAGGATGAGGGAATGAAGTGGTAAACAGGTGAATGGATGGATGATGGAAGGATGGGGAATGAAGGGATAAACAGATGAACAGATGGATGGATGGAAGAATGGGAGAAGGGGTAAATAATTGGATGGATGGATGGATGGATGGATGGATGATAGGTGAAGTAAAAGATGGATGGATGGATAAACATCAAGTAAAGGATGGATGGTTAAAGTGATAAACAGACTGAGTAATAGACAGATAGATAAATAGAGTGATGAATGGACAGACAGATAGACAGTAAACTGTTATTGCCTGATGGGTTTCAGAGCCATCATTTCATCACGTCTGCGCTCTTTTCTCTTCAAGTCCTGCTCAGTGTTCTTCAGTTTGTCTGGGACGAGCCGCAGCTTGGACTGCATGTCATTGATGACATCCTGGAGCTCTGCCTCTGACGGGAACACGCGCTGACATACGGGACAGCAGGGCTCGCCCTCCTCCGTCAGCTGACTGATGAACTGACTGTACACGGCTGTGGCACCCGCCAGCATGGCTGCTCAAAGAAAGATCCAGGCCAGAGAAGAGAAAAAGACACTGAGAAAACTAGGGATGTTCTGATTTAGCACAAATACTCTGTGGGTAACAATCACCTACCACAACAGTTTCCAGCTTGCTACTTCATATCAACAGTCATTGCTATACTTGTCATAAAGCACTCTATATCCTGTTTGCCAATAAACAGTAATTTACCATCAAACAGACCCCCACACAGAATCTGCATCGGAAAAGCTTCACAGACTTCATCAGAATTCAAAGGCCATCATACACAAAACACATCCTTCGGCCCTAATTTGTCCTCATTATATTTGCATTTTCTACCAAATGTATATCAATTCTGCATTTTTCTTAAGATTTCCTCCAGTATTAGCACAGAATGTATATTTTGTGGGGATCTAAAAGGTTTTGTAAGAGCATCAGTATGACCATGCCAAACACACTTCCGTACCTCTCTGTTTAGAACATTTCTCCAGCTCATCATCCAGTTTGCTCAGGTCCGACTGGAAGTCCTGACTGCCGCACACGTTAAAAAGTCTCTCTTTATAACTGGCCAGCAGCTCTTCCTTACGTTTGATTTCTGCCGTGAAGTGAGTCTTATTCTGTTCTCCAGACGCAAGCTCCTTGCTATGAAAAACAAAAATGAACATTTCCTCAAAGTCTCAAGAGTCCCGCCTAGCAATGCTAGTTAGGTAGTTTACTTATCAAGGCTGAACCGGAGCAAATTACAATCCCAAGGCTGCAGGTTCAAATCCTAACGTGACGTGACGGGTCTTTTTTTTTTTTATCCAAAGCCCTTAATAATAATAAAAAACAAAGATATGACATCCAATGTATGTAAGATAGTACAACTAGATCTCTTTTATCAAATCCAAAAGGTTTTAAATATATTTTGCTACATATAAAGGTATTTTGAAGATTTTGAAGTGGCAAAAGGTCATTTGGTTTAACCGTCCAAAGGCAAATACAGCCATTTCATTTGTGATTAAAAATACTTAAAATGTAATAAATGTATTTTTTTTTTTTATTCTGGTATGATTTTATATCATCATACCTGTATATCAGCATAGTGCAAAATGGTATTAAAATTATGTGTAGAAGTCGTTGCTTTGTTATGAGAAAGAATGTCTGGAAAAATGAATTTCATTGATGTCATTCGGAGTAACCAATATAAAGGTAACTAAATCTCTTTTAACTATTTGACCATTTTGGATCAAGTCATGTGGTCAATATCATAACATCATATCAATATCCATGACAGGATGTGACATCATTCAGACACCTGCAAAGGACCACATGGTCATGAAGCAAAGTAACTAAATCTCTCTTAACTATTTGAAACATTTTATGTTTTATGTATTTATGTTAAGATTTATGTATGTGGGTGGTTGTACAAATGCATGTGTGTGTCGCTTATCACGTAGACATTTAGATTCTGATGCATGAAACTGCATGAAACATTTTATACCCTCACACTGAATATCATAATTTATGGCATTCTCTAACTTATTATATTAAACACCTACTATTATACAAATGTTTGTGGAAAAACAAATCACTAAACAGTGTCACATACTTCATTTTGCTGAGCCGTTCTCTGGTGGAGTTGATCTCTCTGGATTTGGAGTGGATCCAGTCTTCCAGCTCTCTCTTGCTTGGGAAGTGTCCCAGCAGAGACACCAGCTCTTCATTATGTCTGGACTTGATCTTCCTCACTTGCTCCTCTTTATCCATCTAGAATCCGAAGCAGAGATTAACTTTTTATTTTCTTGTTAGATAAAATTGTCACTTTGCAAACCCCCGTCTGGCATAAGCACTGATCATAAAAATACTATGTTTGAGAATATAGATTGCTCTATCCAGACATTACTGTGCTTCATATTCTGTATACTGTCATATAATGCCTAGAAAGAGTTAATATCTCTCAGTGTGCTCTGATTCAGCACATTTCGATAAATGTGATAATGGGAATAATTTGGGTATTTCATATACTGTATTTAAAAGAAACCACAAACTGCTAAAATATAAATAGTAGTATATTCTCTCTGCTTTTATGCTACAATATATTTTTTTATTGATTTATTTTTAAAGTTTCAAAATGTATAAACAAAATAGGACTGAAAATTGTAAACACTCTTGCTTTTTAAAAATAGTATGAACATTTCTGAAGAAGCTATTTTATAGATCGCCTAAAGAAATAATTATTTTAAAGAAATCTATTAAATTTGTTTGTAAGGGATTATGTGTTTGATTCACTATTTCATTTTCAAATTCAGATTTCCAATCATTTCTTTCTTTAGGCAGCATGGAGTGGTATAAATTACTTTGATGCCTCAAGCAAACATTTTAAAATAAAACTTGAATTAGTTTTCATTTTAAAAAGCTTTAGTTTTTTTTTTTTTTTAAACTGAACACAAAGCACATATTGTTATAAATAGTAAATTTTTTGTGATGTAAAAATGAAAGTGTTAATGAAAGACTGGAGAATATTAGGTGGTCAGGAAATCACAAAAAAAGACTGTGCTGACATCTAGGTGTTACAGTTATATACTGCAAGCATTGTGCTGGCATACTAATACACATCTATTACTTTTAACAAATTTTGTAGGATATATTATGGTATTTGAGATTATTAGCTGAATCCTGGATGTTTCTTGTTCTGATGTGCAGTTTACACTGTAGGAAAAAAATGTCAAAATATTGTCAAGTTATGTTTACCACAGGCTTTATTTTACTCATAAGTTGAAAAACCCCATTATAAAACCCCATATGGAACCAGCAGCAAAGTTTTCTTGGATCTGATGTCATCCCTGCATTGCTCTCTATTGTCCGAAGGCATTTGTTTTGTTTATGTTTGCTGCATTTGTTTCAGAATTAGGCATAAAACTGTTATCACAATGGATAGGGCGCACATGGGCATATAAGTGATGATAAATTAATGAATGAAGGATTTATCCAGAGCTTTTTTTTATGTACTACTATACACCCAAAGTGCTTTACAATCATATCAGAGGGTCTCCTCACCCACCATCAGTGTGCATCATCCACAAGAGAGTGATGGAGCCAATTCAAAAGAATGGGGATCATTAGGAGGCCATGACTGATAATGGCCAATGTGGGAAATGTGGCCAGGAGATTTCTTTTTCTTTACGAGAAGATTTTTAATGAGTCAGCACCTTGGTTTAATGTCCCATACGAAGGATGGTGCTTTTTCAGTATCGTGTCCCCACTATACTGGGACATTAGGACCCACACAGACCACAGGTACCACTTTTCCACCAGCATGAACTGGGTGCTAGTTCAGAGTTAGTGCTATTGCCGGTTCGGAGTTGGTTCCACTGGCGAGCATTTTAAGAACCGGTTTGCCTTTCCACGGGCCACCACAGAGCCAGGTCTTACATCACTGCATACGTCTCATCTTTCCCAACAACACTAGCGTCGCAGAGCCAAATACACCAGCAACAATGGCGAACGTTGCGTTACTATTGGTGCTCATGGCTTTGCAAACCTACATCAGCATCCAAACACGGTGAATTCAACGTGTTCATGCAGCTCGCCGTAATTTGACGGAGATTACAATGGAGCTGCTATTAGCTCGATTAGCTGCTATTTTAACAATTGCGGTCACAACTTTCTGTTCATCTTGTTGGTCACGGTGACCCTGCCCCCAGCTCCTGACGCAAGTGTTTTACTTCTAGACCAGCAATGTTTTGGTGCTGCTTACGAACCACTTTTCCTGGTACAGAGCTGGTGCTTTGGGTGTCGAAAGATAAAGAACTGATTCGAAACAAAGCTCTGGCTCTGAACCAGCACTCAAACTGCCTTGGTGAAAAAGGGGTAAGGGTGAGCACCCCCTGCTGGCCTCTCTGACACCTCTTCCAGTTCCAGCAACAACCTAGTTTTCCCAGGAGGTCTCCCATCCAGATAATGACCAGCTCAACCCTGATTAGCTTCAGTGGGTTACCACTCTTGGGTTACAGGGTGATATGGCTGCGGGCGAGAATGATGTGTGAGCTCACCTTGGTCTTCTTGAGCATGTCCATCTCTGCATGTGCCCTGGTGTGTGTGTTGAGCAGTTCCATCTCCTTGTCCAGTTTGCGCTGGGCCTGATCCAGTTCAGTTTTCTCCTTCTGTAGTTCAATTACTTCTGCCTTCAGACTGTCCACAGTACAGGCCTGAACGGCATTATCAAGCTCCCGCTCCTATGAACACAAACATATTAAGACAAACATATACAAAAATAACGCAGGGTGTCAATGATGTTAGTTTTGTTAGTTGCATTTAGAATTGATTTCTTTCTACAATTTATTTAGTAAACAACAGGGCAATTTAGTGTGAGACAGTAATCCCATAAAAGCGCAGATGGGAGTGGGAGCCATGTCAAGGGCAAAATGGACAAGACATGCATTTCTGGGCATTAAAGCCCCTATTATGCTTTTTCAAACATTACCTTTCATGCAATGTGTAATGTAGCTGTCTGTGAATATAAACGATCTGCAAAGTTGTGAAGCCGAAAGTGCACACTGCACGATAAATAAAGTTATAGTCTCTCAAAAGAAAGACTCTGAACAGCCTAGCAAGTCATCAGGAATTCGAATCCCACTTCCGTGATGACTATATGTCACTGGGTAACACATTTGCCAAATGCTCGCCTATGGCCTTCATTGGCTGCCCGTGAACGTCTACTTTGACCCACTCTCAAACGCTGTTGCTGGTTTGTGTTGTGTACATGTCGAGAAGACGTGGTTTTCTGCTCTGCAAAACCAAATTGTCTTTGTAAACACTTCCAAAGGATGAGGATGTGAAGAGTCAGTGATTAAAATGACCACAGAGATACAACAGCAGTATAACCTGGCTTCTCAAATCTGTGTGAGGTCTAAATGGGATTTACAAAATGCCATTAAAGATGGGACAGTACCCACTTTATTTGGACCAACTTGCCTCTCAGAACCACAACCATTCTTACTATTTTGAGTAATGATAAAGGATGGAGCAAGATTTGTTTTACAAACATTAATGTTACATCAGTCATTCATGTTAGTGCTCGGCTAATGTATGCACTGTTATTGATACTGTTAATAATACAGTTCCCACATGTACACCACAATAAATTAGAAATATGAACATCGGTTTGATGGACATACACTTGTTAATGCTGATGGTGAGGAATTACAGTTGCAACATCTCTTATCATATGTCAAACTGAGTAGGGCATCACTGAGAAATGTCCTGCTCAAGTCGTTCTTGCGATGGAGGCTCGAGATGAATAACTAGTTCTTCCAATGTTTCATCATCAGACTCTCGATCAGATTGATATGGTCAAATCGATGCCATCATTACTGTATTTACAGTGTGTACAATTGCTGAGCTTTAGGAAGCGTCCGGAGATGAAGTTCTGTTATGGTAACGGCCGTTTTGCTTCCAAAAGCACTATAAGTGGTAGACCAATCACAACAGACTGGGCCATCTGGCCAATCAGAGCTGAGCAGGCTTGTGGAAAGGAGGGATTTAGAGAGACTGAAGCATCTGACGAGTCGTTTGAGAATCACTGAAAAATGTAGTGATGTGCAATGTATATAATGAGAAAATGAAAGTGTTTTTTGACCTTTGATGGATGTAAAACTGTTGTAGGAGACCTCTTAAACAAAATTAGGCACCTTTAAAATAGCATAATAGGGGCACTTTAAATAATAGAGCAAATACCAATTAAACTGACTACCGCAAAAAATAGATTACACTCCAACCATAAATTTTAAATCTGAGAGGGAAACTCCTACAAACACATATGCAATAAGGTCAGCCGCAAAAATTACAGCGCACACGCCTTTTCATTACTATTTTTTCACTGCGTGTCTTCAATAAATCCTTACAGTAGTTTTTTAATGCCAAAAGAGGGATTGAGCTGTTAGTAAATCTGGCCCATGGTAATTTTAGTTAAGGATTCAGTTTAGGAAACCAACAGAACATTGACAGATGAAATATATCTAATGCTCAAAGCAAGTCGTCAGTGGTGTAGCGCAGTCTAACCATTTTCTGAAGCTCAGTGTCCAGCTCCTGCAGTCTGCTAGAGGAGCCCTCCAGTCTTTGGAGATCAGACTTGATGCTCTTCAGTTCCTGTTGTTTTTTGGCCTGTATGTCTCTCTTCAGCTCAATGGTTCTCTCTAGACCGGTCTTCTTATCACGGAGATCATCGATGCTTTGCTGTTTCTGTGCCTCTTTCTCCTGCATATCATGCTGAAAACAAGAAATTATTATTAAAAAATGGCAACACGTTACAGTACTAAAATTTAAATTTTAAGAATATATGAAGTTTCAGGATATTTATCTACCATAGTTTGGTTGAGGTCTTTAGAGTCCTGCTTCAATCTCTCTTCGACTTGTGTGTGGAAGCTCTGGAGCTGTCGTTCGTTAAGAGGTGTCCGATCATAGCCCTCCAACTCCAGGGAAGACGCTAAACTTTTCACCTGGTTGTCCCTCTTTTTAATGTTCTCTGTGTGCCTATCTGCCTCCAACTGCAGACGGCCTTCAAATGAACAGAGACAATGATGATGAACAGCTCTGAGAAAGAATAAACTTTTTTTTCCTGCTAAAAATGAATTTTTAACAAAATCACTTGATTTGAAAGTATTAGTTCATAATCTATGAAACAAAAATTTGCCAACATTAAAGTTTATTCTTTAATTAATGTGGATTTCATTAGTGAAGACACTTTGCAGTAGTTATTTCTATGAAGGAAAAAAAAAAAAAAAAAAACATTGATTATGGCAAATATCATAATCACAATTATTTTGGTCAATATTGAAATCACAATTATTGATGGGAGATATGATCAAAGTCTTATTTCATGATCTGAGTCATTTTAGATCATCAGTAAAATTTCACAATTATCGATAGGCTACAAAAACTAATACTAGGTTAACTAATGTAGATTAGTAAAAATTCCTCAAAACAGTTACAGAAGACAAGTAAACAGGCAGCAATACATTAGGAACAAAGAAACTAATTCATCAATGGACAAATAAATACAACAGAACAAAAATACAAATTAAATTAACAGTTCTTTATGTTTTTCAGGAAGATGTATTGTGGTATTCAGGTAAGTAATAGCCTACAACAGAAAAGTAGGCCTAATCAAATGTAAAATAATCTTCACTGTATACATTAAATATAGATTAATCCTTATTTAAGCTACAAAAGTTAATAATTCAAGAGCAGTTAGAGATTTTTATCTTTGTCTTTTGATTAACCTTAAATGACACAGGCCAAAGCAGTAATATTGGGCTGATGTCATTTTAAGTCTAAATGCACGGATCAAATATACTGTTACACATGCGTTTTGTATCTCAACTGTTTACATTCACTTAAGAGATAACCGACTGTGTTTACGAGGATACTTATCAAAACAGTAATTTGATGTTTTTGTGCGTAGGCTATTTTACCATTTAGGAGCGAATCCTGAAGCCCACAGTATACTTTGCTTATGTGCGTTCCGCTCCGTCTCGGAGCACGTGCACAGAACTCCGCCTGGGGAACAGTGTCTCTTTCGCAGCTTAATCAAACACGTTCTGCAGTTTAGCAACAGTAGACTGCATTTTACAACACTCACTTATTTGGCTGATTTGGATGGCTTAGGAAGGACCGAAAGCGGATTGCTGAATGTAGCAGTGGCACAATAGTCGTTGAAATCGAAATCAAAAATCTATTACGAATAATCGCACAGCCCTACATTTGATGAATGAAAGCCACAAAGTGAGATAAAAGTAAAAAGAAATGTGTTCAACGCAAGTTGTCCAAAGCACGAGATGAAAGCATGCTTTCATGTGCCCTGCAGGTTGCCACGTCAAGTGCTTGTGTTATTTAATTGGGTTAAAATGACACTTGACATTTGACTTGACATTTGATAATCAACAGTTGCTTTGATCTGCCTGCATTGACACTATTCTTTAAGAGCTGCTGTGCAGCCAAAATTATGTACCAGTTATCAATGTAAAGCTGCTTTGACACAATCTACATTGTAAAAGCGCTATATAAATAAAGGTGACTTGACTTGAATTTTTTTTTTATACAAACCCGATTCCAAAAAAGTTGGGACACTGTACAAATTGTGAATAAAAACAGAATGCAATGATTTGGAAGTTTCAGATTTCAATATTTTATTCAGAATACAACATAGATGACATATCAAATGTTTAAAACTGAGAAAATGTATCATTTTAAGGGAAAAATAAGTTGATTTTAAATTTCATGGCATCAACACATCTCAAAAAAGTTGGGACAAGGCCATGTTTACCACTGTGTGGCATCCCCTCTTCTTTTTATAACAGTCTGCAAACGTCTGGGGACTGAGGAGACAAGTTGCTCAAGTTTAGGAATAAGAATGTTGTCCCATTCTTGTCTAATACAGGCTTCTAGTTGCTCAACTGTCTTAGGTCTTCTTTATCGTCTTCTTGATGCGCCAAAAGTTTTCTATGGGTGAAAGATCTGGATCAGGTTGGCCATTTCAGTACCCGGATCCTTCTTCTACACAGCCATGATGTTGTAATTGATGCAGTATGTGGTCTGTCATTGTCATGTTGGAAAATGCAAGGTCTTCCCTGAAAGAGACGACATCTGGATGGGAGCATATGTTGTTCTAGAACTTGGATATACCTTTCAGCATTGATGGTGCCTTTCCAGATGTGTAAGCTGCCCATGCCACAACGCACTCATGCAACCCCATACCATCAGAGATGCAGGCTTCTGAACTGAGCGCTGATAACATCTTGGGTTGTCCTTGTCCTCTTTAGTCCGGATGACATGGTGTCCCAGTTTTCCAAAAAGAACTTCAAATTTTGATTCGTCTGACCACAGAACAGTTTTCCACTTTGCCACAGTCCATTTTAAATGAGCCTTGGCCCAGAGAAAACGCCTGCGCTTCTGGATCATGTTTAGATATGGCTTCTTTTTTGACTTATAGAGTTTTAGCCGGCAACGGCAAATGGCATAGTGGATTGTGTTTACCGACAATGTTTTCTGGAAGTATTCCTGAGCCCATGTTGTGATTTCCATTACAGTAGCATTCCTGTATGTGATGCAGTGCCGTCTAAGATCACGGGCATCCAGTATGGTTTTCCGGCTTTGACCCTTACGCACAAAGATTGTTCCAGATTATTCCTTTGGATGATATTATGCACTGTAGATGATGATAACTTCAAAATCTTTGCATTTTTTCTCTGTGAAACTCCTTTCTGATATTGCTCCACTATTGGTGATCCTCTGCCCATCTTGACTTCTGAGAGACACTGCCACTCCAAGAGGTTCGTTTTATACCCAATCATGTTGCCAATTGACCTAATAAGTCGCAAATTGGTCCTCCAGCTGTTCCTTATATGTACACTTAACTTTTACGGCCTCTTATTGCTACCTGTTCCAACTTTTTTGGAATGTGTAGCTCTCATGAAATCCAAAATGAGCCAATATTTGGCATGCCATTTCAAAATGTCTCACTTTCAAGATTTGATATGTTATCTATATTCTATTGTGAATAAAATATACGTTTATGAGATTTGTAAATTATTGCATTTTTTTTTTATTCACAATTTGTACAGTGTCCCAACTTTTTTGGAATCGGGTTTGTGTATATATATATGTGTGTGTGTGTGTGTATATATATATATATATATATATATATATATATATATATATATATATATATATATATATATATATATATATATATATAAATGAATGAGCAAATGAGCAAAGGACTACCTTGCTCAACTAGCAGGTCAGATTTGATGCGGTTCATCCTCTGGCACTCTCGGCCAGCCCGTTCAAGCTCGCGCTGACACTCCGTAAGTCTTCTTTCCTTCTCTTTGACAGTCCGCTGGTGGTTCTGATACATGTCCTGCAGCTGATCATCTGAGCCCTGAAACACCTAAAAACACAGCACAACACAGAGTCAAGGCTCCCCAAGGAATGAACAAACGGTGTGACACAAGGCTTTGTCTTAGGCCCTTCGTTTTTCTATCCGTACATGCTCCCTTTAGGCAATTTTTTAAGAAACATGGTATTACTTTTCATTGTTATGCAGACAACCTTATATTTCTCCAGACCAGAGGAAATTCTTTAGTATTGATGGTTTTGTCTCCATTTCATTACAATTTAAGAAATAATCTTTGGGGAGAGAAAGAGGGGAGGATGAAATAGAGACATGACTCAAGTTGAACCCAAATCTTTCACTACCACTTGACCAAAGCATCAACAGTAATGTTACTTCAATGAAAATACTGTTGAGAACTAACACATAAAACGTTTATTTCGATCCCCAGTAGTCCAGAGGAAGCCATAGGTAAATTAAGAAAATTGAATGGCTTTTAGTAAGAAAAGCTAGCGGATGGACCCCTCTTTTATTTTTAAACAATATAACACGAATGACAAAGATGAGCAAGCAAATGCAAACCCCTAGTTTCAACATCAGATGAAAACAGCAGCAGTACATACACCAAAACAATCCATAACTGAACATCCTGTACATGTTTTCTATGCAAAACACTTCCTCTGCCTTCATATGATCATTATCTGGCTTTTATGACTAATTCTGAGAGCAGCGAAAGTTTTATAACTGATGACTGTTTTTTTTTTTTTTTTTTTTTTTTTTAACTTTGGTTACCTGCTCCATCTTTTCCTCTAGTTCCTGGTTGTCATCCTCCATCTGTTTCTTCCTGCTTTCCAGAGCTTTGATGTCATTATCCAACTTCATTATTTTGCTGAGGCTGCTGTCTATGTCATAGAGTCGGTTCTGAAAATATGGGGAAAGTGTGTTTGGTGAATATACATAACATGACTGCATAAGTGTATAGGCTAAAACTGAACTGACTATTTGACAACAGCTTTGAGCGTGGCTCATCAATCTTTTGTTTTTAACTCAATTGATTCATAATGTGAAGCTTCTGTTTTTGCACTGATGTCAGACTTATCAATAATTTAGGATCAGATTAATCTTTTAATGTGTATCTAAAGTTACAAATAAAAAGAAAAAAAAATAGTCTTGATGACTTTTTTTTTTTTTTTAAATCAGTAAAAAATTTAAATGCATATTTTTTTTTTTTTAAAGCCTACAAATTGCCATCACAAATTCTTGTGTCTCACCTCCAGTGGGTCAATCTGATTCTCGATGCGTTGGACATTCTCTTTGGAGGAAGACAGCTGAGCCTCTTTAGTGGTCAGCTGCTCTCTAATCTCTTGGGCCTTATCTTTGTTCTGTTTTAGGTACTTGAGCTCCATCTGGCAGGTTTTAACAGTATTTGCCTGCTTCAGCCTCAACGTCCGCAGAGTCTCCAAAACCTTAATGTACCTTCAAGCAAAAGGTTGTGGTTATTTTCAGCTGATGCTAGCTTAATATGAGCAAAAGACACCACAGGACAAGTCAATGTGAGGGAAAAAAAAAAAAAAAAAACTAACCAAAAAAACTACGAATATAGTTTAGTATAACAATTCTTATAACAATTGTTGTTGTTGTTGTTTTTTTTAACAAATCAGCTTAGCCAGCAAATGAGTTACTTGCCAATAAGATACACACTCATTTATCGCCATCTGCTGATGTAGGCCTAGCGAATTAGAGCCATAGAATCACAGCTTTGCTGGCATGTTGAGCATTTATAGAATTTACAAAACATACATTGTGTAAATAATAAAGGGTAAAAAATAATTAAAGGTGCCCTAGATTCAAAAATTGAATTTACTTTGGCATAGTTAAATAACAAGTGTTCAGTACATGGAAATGACATACAGTGAGTCTAAAACTCCATTGTTTCCTCCTTCTTATTTAAATCTCATTTGTTTAAAAGACCTCCGAAGAACAGGCGAATCTCAACATAACACCGACTGTAACAGTCAGGATCATTAATATGTACGCCCCCAATATTTGCATATGCCAGCTCATGTTCCCAACATTATGAAAGGCATTAGACAAGGGCAGGACGTCTGGATCTGCACAGCTGAATCATCAGACTAGGTAATCAAGCAAGGACAATAGCAAAAAATGGCAGATGGAGCAATAATAACTGAAATGATCCATGATATCATGATATTTTTAGTGATATTTGTAAATTGTCTTTCTAAATGTTTTGTTAGCATGTTGCTAATGTACTGTTAAATGTGGTTAAAGTTACCATCGTTTCTTACTGTATTCACAGAGACAAGAGCCGTCGCTATTTTCATTTTTAAACACTTGCAGTCTGTATAATGCATAAACACAACTTCATTCTTTATAAATCTCTCCAACAGTGTAGTATTAGCCGTTAGCCACGGAGCACTATCAAACTCATTCAGAATCAATCAAAATAAACATCAAAATAAACACTGTAAACATTAAAATAAACACTGTACTTACGCGATTAGACATGCTGCATGACGAACACTTTGTAAAGATCCATTTTAAGGGTTATATTAGCTGTGTGGACTTTTTTTTATGTTGTTTAAGGCAAGCACGAGCTCTTGGGGCGTGGAGCACGAGATTTAAAGGGCCACACACCCTGAATCGGCTCATTTCTAATTATGCCCCAAAATAGGCAGTTAAAAAAATGAATTAAAAAAAAAATCTATGGGGTATTTTGAGCTGAAACTTCACAGACACATTCAGGGGACACCTTAGACTTATATTACATCTTTTAAAAAAAAGTTCTAGGGCACCTTTAAAGGGTAAAAAGATTCTTGAAATGAAGGGGGAAAATAAATAACTATGTACAAATATCAAAGTTTAATAGAAAATAATGAGAAAGGGGAGTACTTTAGAAATTTTCCTAGATATTTTGAGATAAAATGGCTTGATGAACACATACTGTAACGTTCCAAATTGAAAACATCCTTCACACTGTAAAAGCATTAAAAAATGACTAGACAAAAATGAGAAAGCATTCAGTGCTGTTTCCCATTAAACATGTGAAAGGGACCATTAAACATGGGAAAGGATGTAAAAATGAAACACTAAAATATGATGCAAATTGTACCAAAATTTTCATATGTGGACCTAAGGAAAAAAAAAAGATCCATAATAAAAAGTATATGACCCTTTTAATGACTGAAAGCTTCTGTGAGGAATCCGCTGTCCAGATACAAATACCTTGTGGCTGAGAAAATATCATCAAACTTCTGCTTGAGAGCTTTCCCTTCACTGAGAGGCCAGTTGGACTCCTCTTGATGGCAGAA